>NC_134858.1:57918294-58018294 GCF_049852395.1 Peromyscus maniculatus bairdii | reverse complement strand
GATCAGGTTTGATCAGGCAAGACCTCCTGTAACTTGACAGGTGATATCTATCAGCAAAGGTTACTTTTACTGCTGGTCTTCCCAGGACTTGGTCATTATCTCAAAATTTTCTCTCTGGAACCCTAAAGATACTTCACCCACAGACAACAAAAAGTAGCTTGAAGAACAGTACATCCACATTCCCAAGAGGGGTGTGGGAGGCTTTTGGTTATTTGGTGGGTTATGGATGTTTGTTATCATTTAGGGGAATATAGACTATTGATACAAATTTAAAGTTATTTTTGTTACACTGTATATATGTTTCTACTCTTGTTTGGGAGATTTTTGTATATTGATAAAAATTTGAGGTTATTTTTGTTACAACATATCATACGTATGTTTCTATTTTTTTGTTTGAGGTATTGTGCCTATGCAGTTCATTTGGAAATGTAGGGTGAAGTTCTAGTTTTTGAAAGCTATTATTATAAACTATATAGGATAATCAGGAATACAGGTTAGTGGTTAGTCATTTATAACAATCAAAATTGTAGATATGTTAGGTATGCTTTCCAGATCATATAGAGATATATTTAGATAGATAAATGGTTTTCAAATACTTCAAAGACCTACAGGATATGGCATTTAAAATGTTTTGTTAACTTCAAGTTTTTCATGACAATGAGACACCTCTGCTTCTGGCAGCAATAATTTACTTCAGAGAAGATGATGGGTATTGAAGAAACTCCTTATGGAGTTTGCTTTCATTGTGGCAAGGTTAGCCACTGGGCAAAGAAACTGCTCTTGCCTTTGACTGCTGACAATGTGCTGTGCGGACTGGACATGCAGGGCACACAGGAAAAAGAACTGTTGAATTTTGCCAAAACAACGCAGAACAGTCCTTCAAAATTCCTGCTTCACAGAAGAGTCTGCCAGACATTCTTGCAGGACACAGAGGAAAGTGACTGATGAATTTTGCCAATAGAAGGCAGGACAGTCCTTCAAATTTCCTGCTTTACTGAAAAGTGCCAGATACTCTGGGCCTGTAGGCTGAAGATGGATGCCCCAACACTGCAGAGGAGCTTTAGGTGACTGTCCAGGCAGCCAACTGCCTCTGTTGTTAGGTAATATTATACTCTTCTGGGTCTTTGATGGAGTTGAAGACTGGATAGTTATAGTTGCAGTTTTTCTTTGTTATAATAGAAAGTAAGTTAGGTGTAAAATTTTGGATTCACTAAGATAGGATAGATAATGCATTATTTTCTTTGGACTACAAATGAACAGAATATTGTAAATGTAATTCTTACTTGATAACTGTTTTTGCTGTATGTAGTTATACTATGTTAAGTTAAAACCTTTCATTTTATTTAGACAAAAGGGGGAAATGTTGTAGAATATTATTTTAAGGTGTGTAACTTTTGTTTGTGTTGCACTGTGAAGTTGTGTTACTTTGCCTGTGTAAAACAGCTGATGGTCTAATAAAGAAATGAATGGCTAATAGTGAGGCAGGAGAAGGAATGGGCAGGGCTGGCAGGCAGAGAGAATATATAGAAGGAGAACTCTGGGCAACAAAAGAGCAGCCAGAGAAAGAGGAGGACTCCAAGGGCCAGCCACCCAGCTACACAGCAAGCCATGGTGTAAGAGTAAGATTTACAGAAGTAAGAGAACGGGAAAAGACCATAGGTAAGAGGTAGACAGGATAGGTTAAGTTAAGGAAAGCTGGCATGAAACAAGTTAAGGCCGAACGTTCATAAACAAGAATAAACCTCTGTGTGTGGTTTATTTGGGAGCTGGGTGGCAGACCTCCTTAAAAAAAGAGCAAAACCAACAACAAGGCAGAGATTCACCAGGAGACTCAGAAGAAGTTGGACATATGGTACAGAGCAGAGGTAACTGAGCCACATGACAAAATGTAGATTAATAGAAACAGGTTAATTTGAGATATAAAAACTAGTTAGAGACTATCCTAAGCTAAAGGCCAAACCTTCATAATTAATAATAAGCCTCCATGTCATTATTTGTGGGTTGGTGGTCCCAATGAAAAAGTACAGCTACAAACCACCTTCCCAACCAGGTAGTCATCTGCTAATTTGGATATACCTGTATAATTTAAAATACACTGCTGGGGTTGGGAATGGAGCTCAGTTGGCCAGAGTGCTTACCTAGAATGCACAAGGTCCTGAGTTTGATCCTCACACAGTGCATAAAGCTACACATAATGGTAGTGTGTACCTGTAAATCCTAGTATTGTGTAGATGGAAGAAAAAGGATCATAAATTCAAAGTCGTGATTCTTGCTACATGGTGATTTTGAGGCCGGTTTGTTTCAAAACAGAAACACCCCAAACTTGTCTTTTTCCATTTCCACAACTGTTCAAGCTGAGCATCATCATTTTCCTACCTCTGCCACTTCATGTATAGACTTACCAGTGTAACTGCTTATGGAGATGCTGAGGACAAGGGAGCCGCCGAACTCACAGTAGCACATGTGACTGAGTCATGTGACTGGGGATGGCAAGGCTCAGCAATGTCAAAACCGTTTAGTGGGGCCAGCAAAATGTCCCAGAGAGTAAAAATGCTTGTGCTGCACGCCTGATGACCCGGTTTGACCCCTGGGACTCACCGGAGGAAGGAGAGGACTGGCTCCTCAGCCTGCACCTGTAACTCTTATGACCTCTGCGCGCGCACACACACACACACATGCTCTATGGCTTGACCTAAATGTGCAAATACCTCTCTCTCTCTCTCTCTCTCTCTCTCTCTCTCTCTCTCTCTCTCTCTCTCTCTCTCTCTCATTCTCTCACACACAATAACATAATAATAATAATAAACAAAAAACCATTAATGCTATTATTAATATATTATATTAATAATATTAATATAGCTTGGTATTAATGCTAGATTGGGGTGATGGTGCATATGTAGCCTCCTTATACTGAGCCTAAAGGATTGGAAGTTTGAGGTCAGCCAATGTTACATGGTAAGACTCTCAGGAAATACCACCACAATCACTACCAGCAGCATCAACAAAGTGAACCCCAGAACCATCAACCCAGATATAGGTTAGTTACCCACATGAGGCCTTATTTTTCTTCTTTAAACCTGGTATAAAGTAGCTCCAATACCTGAATATTTTTTTCACATGGTGTTGGGATGATTTACATGAAATAAATCATGGGAAAGCTTTTTATCAAAGTTCTTGGCAAACAATCACTGCTTGACTCTTAACAGGTCCTAAATCACCCCCGAACAGCCCACGAATAAGCCAACATTGGACTCTAGGCCAGGGTGTGGTAATCCAAAACGGCTTTTGAAGGTAACAGACAATAAGCCAGATGAGGAGGAAATAGAGCCAACGATTATGGAGGACTGACTACATTTCACACTACCATGCAGCAAAGCATGCCCCAGGACACCAGAAGGCTCAGGGAGCTTAATTCTACCCCCAAGTCACAGAACAGGAGTGAGAGACGTGGGTTCAGACTGGCTGACATGGGGTCCTGCAGCTTTGGTTACCTCAAGGATTCTCACACTAGCACACATCAGAATCATCTGCAGGGCTTTCAAACTCCAGATTCAGGGCCTGGAGAGATGCTCAGGGTAAGAGCACTTGCTGCTCTTCTCGAGGATCCAAGTGGAGTTCCCAGCTCACACCCATAACCCCAACTTCAGTGGATCTGATGCCTCATTCTGGCTTCTATGGGCACACATATGGCATACACTCACACAGGCACATACGTGTAAATAAAGATAAGAACAAATCTTTAAAAACATACCTATAATCCCTCCTCTGACAGTTTCTCAATCACTTGGCCTGAGATGGGACCTAGAAATGTGTGTTTCTAGCAAGTTCTCAGGTGATGTCAAGACTGATGGTCTGGGATGCTGTGGGGACATCAGCAGAAACTAAAGCTGCCTATCCTGTGAGACTCATTGTGACGACAGACATCCCAGACTGCCAGAAACCTCCAGGAGAGTCCAGGACTGCCCTGGGAGTACACTATGGGATAGACAGAGAAAATATATTCTTGTTGGGTTCCTTGTCTAAGGGGTATGGTCTGTGACCTCAGATAAGGGACTCCCAGTGGGTGTTTTATTATTTATTCACTTGACAGGGAATAGACGCTCAGTCCTATAAGACACCATGCTATTGGCTGAAGGATTTGCCACTGAGCAAAACTCCTTTGAGGCCTCAGGAGGAACCACCTGCCAAGGACAGCTCAGTCATTGCAGGAAAAAAAGCCAGTTGAGACAGACAGACTCGCTGCTAGATCTCCCCAGAGAGCCTGTGTCCCACAGCCCTTCAGAGACATTACACTCACACACTCCAGGCATTGTCAAAACAGTGGCCATGCTGGGAGCAAGACCTCCCAGCCACAAGATGGTCTTAAAACCATGGCACACGGGACAGTGTGTATACCTTACAAATATATAAATTAAGAGGTCTACGTGGATACAAAAGCTTTCTAAGGGGACTGAATTCCATTCTCTGTCATGCTAGCTATTGGTGAGGACCTCGAAAACAAAGTTTGTTTTCAGTGGAGCCAGTATGAAAAATAGAAGGTATTATGTACAGGCTCGGCTTCGCTCGTGTCCACCATGGAAGCCCCTGGTGTTGTCGGGGCCTCTGGGCAGCCTCAGCACCCCTACAGGCAACCCATCTGCGGTCTGCATCTTCCGAGACAGCAGGGGACTTGCCCCTGGACTTTTCTCCTGTGTCCCCATCTCAGCTTGGCGTCGCCTGCGAACCCAGGGGCTGCCCGAGGGAGTGACGCTGCTGTCCGAGGAATAATCCATGCACTTCCGGAAGATCTCGGGGCTGGTGCTAAAGTTCAGTCTCCCTTCTTCAGCCAGTGGGGATTTTCTGGAGACGCCCTTGCGCTGGGCCAGGGGGCTGCTCCAAGGGCTTGAGCACGGGGAGGCATTTGGGCTCAGAAAGATATTCTGGTGACCGGAAGGGCTGAGCTTGTTGGTGGCCATATGCCGGCGGCCAGCCATGGGAGAGGTGGGATTGCTCTCAGGGTCAGAGGAACTGTTGGCAGAAGACTCATCCCCCATGTACTGCAGCTCCTCCACTCTCTTGTTCAGGGACCTGCTCAGGTGGGTACTTGCTGTGGACTCGTCATCATGGTTCTTATCTTTGAGGGGTTTCTTTTTGGGTGGCTTCATCCCAATCAAGACCGCTTTCATGTTGTCCCTGCCTTGAGATTCAGTGACCATGAATTCGTGGGCTTTAATGGCTGCATCTACCTCCTCGAACTCCACGATGGCACACTCTTGGGTCCCCACCTGGCTGTAGCGGCTGCTGATCCTCCGGATGTCGGGGGGCAGCTCTCTCCCAGGTTTGAGAATCCGCACCGATGAGATGACTCCAAAAGTCCCAAAGAGCTTGAGCAGATGCTCCATCACCTTCTCCTGCACCCTTCCATTCTTTTGGGGCGTGGCCGGGGCCCATAGCTTAGTAGACAGGTGTAGGTCATATACCAGCAGCATCTTGCTGGGGAGGTTCTCATTGGGGAACAGTGGCACAGGGGTGGTCCTCCTGACCTTCCGGTGGTCCTCATTCAACTCCAGCGTGACCGAATACTTCAGGGCATGTGCTGTGGTCCTCCAGTCCCGTGTGAGTTGTTTCACCTAAAGAACACAAAGCAGGTCTGAGTGGTACCTCCTCTCCTCTCCACACTTGTACATTCTGTATCCCCCTCCCGACCCCCCTCACCTCTGCAGCACCAATGACTTGAGTCATACCCAGTGGGGGAGACACTCAAATACCAACCAGTCGGAGAATGAGTAAAGGAAAACTTTCTCCAGCCACTTCTTCAATGGTTTCTTTCATTAAAAAATGTGTAATAAACTTTATTATAAAAATTTTCAAAAAAAAATCATATGGTGAAATTAACCAGACCCAAAGTCTACGTATCTCACTGAACAGTTAGAACAGCCATTCTGAAGCTGTGGGGTTTCACACTGAGCTTTACACTTTCACTATCAAATGTGTTTTACGCAGTTATCCACTACCCAAAATGAAAAATCCACAAAAGAGAACTAGAAAGATAACCAGCTTTAGATCCTCTTTCTTAACTCATGCCCACCACCTGCGTTCAGTCCTTCCTCATCCTAATTAATATTCTTTCTCCCTTTTCTACATGCTATACTGCACTCACATGCATAGTTGTTCACATACATGCATATGCTGTTGGCTAGATTCTGCATATCAGAGAGGACATCTCTTTTTCCTTTCCGAGATTGTGTGACTTCATTGAATATCATATATTCTAAGTCCATCCATTTTCCTGCAAATGTTGATTACATTTTTTTCTTTAGAGCTGCATAGTACACACACATACACACATACACACACACACACACAGGTTAAATGAACAGAAAAAATAGAGAGAAATACATTTGTACACAAAATTTAAAATAGCAGTTCACTCTCCAAGACTACTCAATAACTACATGCTATCACTGTTTCAAATACATATGTCACAAGTGAGTTTTGGGTAGTACTGGGGACTGAATGTAGAATGTCAGGCAAGCAGGCTTCCATGAGCTATAGCCCCAGCCCAGATTTTTCTTCTTCTTCTTTGAGACAGGGTTTCACTCGATAGTTCAAGCTGGACTCAAACTCATGACCCCTCCAAAACGCTGGGATCGCAGGCCGTCACACTGAATGGGCTGCTACTTTGGAAGGATTTGGAGGGTCTGGCATTCTCTGAAGCTGTGATTTACAGTTGATAAAGAGAAGCCCCCAAAAGATCTTCCCTGTTTCTCTGTAATCTCCCCCAAGAGTAACAGGCACAGACACCAAGTGGAATCACATTGACTGGGCCTCTTGAAAAATGATGAAACAACTCTTCCCTGTCCCTCCCAAGATGGAAACTGTGCGTATTGATGCTGCAGTATATGAAAAGCTATATTTATTTCATAAAACGGCAATTTTGTGGAGGCCCACTTCCAGTGAAGGATGTGCCAGGGAGATGAGTCATCCCCGAGAACTGGTGGATGTGGGTGGGGTGGGTAACCTGAGCCTGGATGGGGAAATTACCCAGAGTCCTCTGAGGCCTGGCCCATGAGGCTGATCTGCAGAGGAATCAGGAACTCCCCATGGGCTTCAAACAGAAAAGGCACAGAAAACAAGAAAGGAAGGCTCACTCCCTGGGCAGGGCAGGGCAACCTCCACAGAGTCCTGAGTCCTGACTGACACACTGCTGGAATGCGGGCACTGTCCACTCTGGCCTGTGTTCTCTCATTATTAGCACGAAAAAGCCCCAAGTCACCTACAGAGAGACCTTGGGGGGGATCAGCATGCCACAGAGAAGCAGACCTGAGACTACGGTTGGATTTCTAGTGAACAAGTCAGTCAATCGGGAATCCAGAAGAGAGTGAGATAGATGAAGGTCACTGCAAGGTTGTAGGAAAGCCAAGGCCTGGGATGATGGAGCCAGCTGTGAAAACAGCTGGGAAGGGAGCATGCGGGAGAGGCGAAGAAATCCTCCCTAAGCTTGAAGTCGGAGCACAGAAGCATGTGCTGCCTTACGAGGTAGGGTGAGAACTAGGGCAGGACCACGTCCTTCCAGAGAGGAGCGCTGTAGAAGACTAGGGAACACACAGAGGCGAGAGCCAGGTCCTCTGGGAAACCTTGGTTATCTATGGGCATCTCAGGTCTGTGTCTGTGGTACTTTACGACGGTTTCCAATATCACATCAGAAAAGGAACTGGGGGCTGGAGAGATGACTCAGTGGTGAAACGCACTGGCTGCTTTTGTAGAGGACTTGAATTCAATCCCCAGCACCCACATGATGGCTCCCAACAGTCTATAACTCCAGTTGCAGAGGATCTGATGCCCTCTTCTGGACTCTGAGGGTACTGCATACGCATGGTATATATACATACATACTCTAACACACACACATACACACATAAAATAAAATAAATGTTTTCCTTTAAGAAAGAAGTTTGGCCATGTGCAACCTCTAGAACTTTGTAAGTTTGTCAGAAACTCTGTGTGATGATGGACCATCATTGTCAACCTGACTGGGTTGAGAATGTCTATGGAAACAAACCTCCGGATGTATCTGTGAGGATGCTTCCGTAAAGATTTAACTGTCAGGGAAGATGAGCCCTAAACGTGGGTAGTACCATCTCAGGCCCAGGATCCCTGACTGAACGAAAAAGAGAAAACAAGACGAGCAGCCGCACTTCTCCCTGATTCCTGACTGTATGTCCCACGTGACCAGCTGCCTCACACGCCTGCTGCCATGCCTTCCTTGACCTGACGGGGTGCACCTTCAGCCGTGACCCAAAGCCTTCTGCCGTGGTTGTCAGGTGTTCGTCACAGTGACGAGAAGGGGCACTCATGCTTTGTACGCTCCCTGCGTTTGGCGCCTTCCTCTTGGATGTATCACATTGCCATTAGCAGGAAATCCTCGAGAAGGAAAAGAGTCTCTGCTCTGAGTTTGGGGGTGTGAATTAGGGGATGGGAATTTGGGAGTGTGAATGCAAGTGTGTCCACCTTGCAGCTCATTTTAAAGAGAGGATGCTCCTGAGTGGGTCTGTAAGTGGCAGCTAGGACAGGGGAGAAAGCCAGGGTGGCTCTTGAAGCCCTTGGGGAGCACATCGGGGGGGGCTTTTCCATTTAGGGGTCCCCAACCCTGGAAGTATTTTTCATGTCAGAACTTGTTCTCTGAACATGAAGCATGCCTTCCCATCTGGACTTTGCAATTCCTACTCATCCTCCAAGACCGCATCCCAACGCCACCACTCCAAGAAGACGTCTCGGTTCTCTAGACAGGGTCCATTGCTCTGATCAGCCAGTCCCCAAATGCCTTTATGTCTTCCATCAGTTTGTCTGTGGTTACCCTGAAGCATTTCGTGGACCTCTTATCTTTCGTTGGACTATAAGTGCTTCGAGGAAAGACGGGATGCCATATTCACTTAGTACCTCGTGCGCTTAACACAACACTCATCAAATACAAAGAACATTGTTTGATGAATGAATAAAAGAAAAAGAGTCCAAGAAGAAGGCAGAGCATACTAGGGAGCCGGGCAGAGACGAGCTCCAAGGCACAGAGCTTTTCCCATCACTCTCGGATAGAGTGTGCCGACATCTTGGCCAGGACCCACTTCTTATGTGGACCCACTCCTTACATAAGCCATTATGCAACAAGCTGAACGGTGCTTTTTCCATTCTAGTAAATACACGCCCTCCAGGGAGATACAGAGTTATTATTCCAACTGGTTAGTCAATCCTCGGAGAGCAGCACGTTTAGGGCCCCAGTTCTGCATCTGTCCACAGCAGGGACAGGCAGTCTCCTGCTTGGCTGCCAGTGCCCCCTCAGCATCGATCACTCTGGGACACAGAGTTCCCTTAGAGTTCCCTTTGGTATCCCAGAGAGCAGATCATGCTGGAGTCCCGGAGCAGGATTTTCTCCCTGAGTTCTGTGTGTTCTCTCCCATCCCATACTGACTCAGCTTATCAAGTGGAAGGCTTGACTGGGTGTCAGGCAATTCTAGACTGGCAGGCATCATCTCTCAAGGTCTCCAGGACCCTCTGTTCTGGTGTAGCACCCTCTGGGCATCCATGTGCCAGGCAAGATGACCCAAACTTTCCTGAGGACAAGTCACAGCATTTCTTAATCACCACCAGCTGAGATCTGTCCTAGCACTCAGAACCCTTTACACAGCAGGCAAATATATTCTCAAGAATGCTCTCATAACCCTTGTGTGTGTGTGTGTGTGTGTGTGTGTGTGTGTGTGTGTGTGTGCGTGTGCGCGCGCATGCATATAGGGAACCAGATGTCAATTTTGGGTGTCATTCTTCTCAGGATCTATACACTTTGCTATTTATTCATTTATAGTCAAGACAGGGCCTCTCACTGGCATAGAGCTCACCCAGTAGGCTAAGATGGCTTCTCCCTTAGCCCCACAGATCTTTTCCTACCTCCCCAGCTCCGGAAGTACAAGCATGGAACCAAGCTTGTTTTTTTGCATGTAGCTTCTGGGGATCAAATTCAGGTTCTCCTGCTTGTACGGTAAACACTTCATTGACTGAGTTAGTTCTGAGTGCCACTAAATCCCTTCTCTTGATAATTTTTCCCTTTTTCAGGTGTCATATTTATTTAAAAATTTGCTGGGCAGGAGGGCCTGTGGCTGAGGGGTGGGGTGCCAAACAAAACAACAACAGAATGTTTAACACCACAAAGGTCCACACCCCGGACACGAATGCCTTGAGCAGCCTCTGAGAAGCCGGCCTCACCTTTTTGAAGGAGGTGAGCAGCTTGACGCTCACGTAGCCCAGCTTGTTCCTTCGCACGTGCTTGAGCAGGAAGGCATCCTTCTCTAGGTTCTCATCCGAAAAGTAGAACTCAATCTGATCGACCAACTTCCTGATGAGCTCCTCGTCCGGGGGCTTCCATTCCGGCTCCAGTTCCTCGTGCTCATTCTCGCCTCCACTTGTCGTGGCGCTGCTGAGGCCAGAGGGAGACGCCAAGTTAGTTACGGGTTGAACTCTCACCCTCCAAATTCACAGATAGAAGCCACAGGCCCCAGGAGCCCAGAACCTGGCCTGATCTGGAGTCAGCCACTGTGGATGTTAATATAAGAGTGAGCCCATTATAGAGTTGGATGGTCCCCAATCCCATGCCGATGAGGTCCTCATGAAAGCCAGAAACTTGGGCACAGACACAAACCAGGAAATGGTTACTCAGGATGAAGGTAGAAATTTGGATGAAAACCAAGCCGGCTGGGGAGAAGCCTGGCAGATCCTTTCCTAGAACCATGATAGGGAGCAGGTCCCTGCTCCATCTCTTCCTTCTGCTACCATTTCTAAGTGTACATATTCTCCAAGCATCTATCCTTGAGTGTACATTTGATCTTATCTGAACTGAACCCTTCATTTATGACTTCTCTGTTGGTTATACACCATCTAGCATGTACCTGGTTGTCATAGCAACCCTTGGAAATTAGACTGGCCACATCTGAATTAGTTTCCTTAAAGGCAGTTGGCCACATGACCATAAAATATTCAGAAAGTTCTGTCCTCAGTCACCTGAGAAGTCAAGCTTTTGTTTTAACAAGTATAGAGGACCTTGAGAATAATAACACAGGGCAGAGGAGACAGCTCAATTGGTAAAGTGTCACACAAGTATGAGGACCTGAATTCAGATCCCCGGCACACAGGTAAAAAGCCAACACAAGGTGGTGCCTGACTGTAATCCCAATATTAGGGAAGCGGAGACAGAAAGATCCCTGGAGTGTCAGCCAGCAAGGCTAGACAAATTGGTGGAACCCAGGTTCAAAGAGAGGCTCTGTCTCAAAAAATAAATAAATAAATAAATAAATAAATAAATAAATAAATAAATAAATAAATAAATAAATAAATAAATAAGATAGAGCATGACTGAGAAGATACCAATATCAGCCTCTGTCCTCCACATATATGCACATGTACATGTATACATACAAACACGCCTACACAAAAATATGCTGAAAAATGGTGGTGGGGGGCGGTGAGTAAAAAAACAGATTCACCATCCACTGAGATTTTTGTGTCACTCAGATGCCAGCAAAATGCACTGGTTCCCAGATGACATACATGGTTTTGTCTTCCCTCCCCATCTTTCCACCTCCAGATGTGATTTTTAGAAGACAGTAGAGAAGAGGATCCGGATCGCAGGGCCTGTCCTGGAACCCTGGGCTTTTCAAGATGCTGCCATGCCAGAGATACTCCATACAAAAACAGAACTTGATCTGTTATCTGCCTGGGGGGAAACGTCTCTTCCTTCATGGCCATGTGGTCACAGCCACTGGGGAGTACAGTTCAAATGAGACCCAATGTCCACTCAAGGGTAGATGCTCAGAGGATATGAACATTTAGAAATGGGAGGAGAAAGGAGAGGCAGAACAGGCAGGTATGTGAGGGAACGAAACCAAGCAGAACAAGACACCTATGCCAGAGGGAAGAGGGCATGGAGAAGGTGGGTGACAGTGTTTAGTCTTGTGATGAGGTACAGGAGGACCAGGTGGAGCATGGGAGCCCAGATAAACATGCTCTGGATGGGTGTCTCTGGAGGGGTCTTGCACAGACAGGGAGGTCTGACTGTGCCCCATCCTCCCAGGCCCATGTGAGGTGGGAGATGGGTGCTGTGCAGAGAGGAAGCAGACACAGCCGACCTTGGGAAGCCCAGGGCTCCAGCCTAGGTCCTGAGAGGCAGAGGCTCCACTCAATGCCTTTTTTCTACCTTGCTTTGTTTATGAGTTCACCTTTGATCGGGCATCAGCTGCTCCAGTTCAGGAGTAGAACTTATTGGTCTGCCCCCTCTCTGTGTGAGTCATTTGTAGTAAGTTCTATCGTTTGCCAGTGCACCAGAGTCCAGCCCAAACTCTCCACTGGCCATCATCATATACCCCATCCTATGCACCCCCACCCCCACCTCCTAACAGACATCTTTATTGGCAGGGCTCAGAATCCCTAGGTGTTTGTCATCATTTTCACTGGTGTAGTGTCTGAAGGCATCCCATTACAAAATGAGAATCTGGGGTCACTTAAATCCCATGGCCTCTTCTTCCAACGTTAAAATTTTTATTTTACTATTGGTTCTTTACTAGCCTTCTGTCTGTCATCTGTCTGTTTTGGGATTTGTAGACAGAGTTTCATGTAGTTCAGACTAGCCTTGAACTCATTATGTAACCAAGTGACCTGTTCCTCTTGCCTCCACCTCCCAGGTGCTGGGAATATAAGTGTTCACCACCAGGCCCAGTTTACACGGTGATGGCTATCCAGCCCAGGGCTTCACGCGTGCTAGGTAAGTACTCTGGCAGTGGGGCCACATCCCAGATCTGTTTGCTTTTGAGCGTACATTTCAGATGGTCTCTTACTTCATTCGCATCCCCTCAATCACTGCTCATTATATAGATATGTGCTGTATCGTCCCACCTTTCACAGTCTCCCCTTCCGCTTCCGACCTTCCAAATTCGATTGGAAGAACTTCTGCTCCATTTTCCATAGTTTATTACCTCTCTCTATGCTGCAAAATAATATTGCAAGTGCTGTCTAGAGATAGGTACGAAAGTTGAAAGTTAATCTGTTTTATTATTGTGGCTGTGTAAACACATTCCCTGCAGGGCAGTTATTTGCTAAGATAACATTTGTTTAAGTGCTGGGTGGGGATCAAATCCAGGGTCTTGAGCATACTAGGCAAGCTCTCTACCACAGAGCTACACATCCACCTCTTTTGAGACAGTTTTGTTTCTCCGTTTTTGTTTTCGAGGCGGATCATACAATGGTGGCCAGGCTAGCCTTGACATCACTGTGTTGTTCAGGCTAGCCTTGGATTCTCCAGATCTTAGTGCCCATACTTTCCATGTGGTGGGATCATAGAATGCACTGCCACACCCAGCTAAGGGTGTATTTCTTTTCTGAACGTGTCCTATTAGTTAAGTGACCGTCTGAACTGATCTGTGCTTATCCGTCCTTGCGTGCATCTGTCTTTGCCTTAGTAGTGAAGAACAGTTTTTGATCCTCAGACTGTATGACTGTATCCTCCTGCTTTTTTTTTTGCATGTGCCTGTGTGTGTGTGTGTGTGTGATAATGTGCACATGCATACGGGTACATAAGTACGTGTCTGGTTTACAGGCGGACCACCATGCCTGCCCCACATTGATGTGGGTCCTGGGGATCCAAATTCTGGTTCTCATGCTTGCACAGCAAGTACATCACTGACTGAGCCATCTCCCAGTCCTTGACTGTTCTCTTTTAAGCGCATACTGTTCTTATTTGGTGGGTACAGTAGCTTAAATTCCCTCTCAGGGTATTGACTGGAGCGCTGACTTTTTAAACACCCAAGTGCTGACTGTTTAAACACCGCACCTCTGTGTTCTGGGGTGCCCGTTCTTCTAATTATTTTTCACGCTATTGCTTTGCTTCAAGTGACGAATAAACAATTCACTTTTTTGTTTAAAATTTCAATAAGCTTATTTTAGAATAGTTTTAGAGTTGCAGAAAAGTTATTAAAATAGCAGAGTGAGTTCCATATGCCTCACACCAGGCATATTTATTATTAATGTCTCCTAATACTGTGGTGGACTTCTTAACAAGGACAATTATGCAGTATCATTAGCTGAAGTACATAGTTAAGACTTCCATCATTTTCCCCTAAAGGATCCCACCCAGGAATCCTGATGACATGCTGTATTACATATCTCCCGAGGCTCCTCTTGGCTCTGACTTTCTTCAGATGTCCTTATCTGTGATGACTTGGACAGTGTTGGAATGTACTAGTTACGTATGTACTAGTTACGTAGTTACGTGGAATGTCTTGCCATTGAGGTTTCTCTGTTGCCTCCACCGTGATTATTTTAAGGCATAGGATCCGGGAAGGAGGACCACAGGGGTAAACTTCCATCCTCCGTACATCACATTAGGATACAGTTAGCAACATGACTTCGCACTGTGCTGGAAAGGTTTCTCCACCTAAAAGCATTCCTTTCCCTTGGAAGAAATCAGGTCCCTTGCCTCCTCTTTGGGAGGGACGCTAAGCTCTGTGTACTAGTCAGAAGGAGGAGGACCTGGTACCTCTCTTAGTGGGTTAAATGGCTCCCTCTGAAGCTCTCTACCCTTGTTGGTTTTCTTCCCAGTTGGCTCTAAACACTTCATGGGGGCAGGCTCCAATGTAGAGCAAACACAAGAGAATCACCCGGCTTTTCCCTGCAGCTGCAGCTCCCCTTAGCCTCCCCAGAACTCGGCGACACCTTCAGTTCCTTCAGAAACAACCTCACTTCCTTCCTCCTGCTCGGCAATACCTGCCATGTTACCCGACTCTCTGCTGCTAGACAGAGGCTGGCAAACACGTCTAAAGGGAAAATGTAAATTAAATTACCCGTCAGATATTGCCTTTCTTTTTATTCTTGTATTTTCATACATTTCCCGAGCAGAGCCTTTCTGTGTTCCATCTCCCACCTCCTCCCACCTCCCGCACTGTATTTTGGGCTCCAGCCTCCTCCACACAACACCACATCACATATTGTGAAGAGGCTGTTGGAGTATGCAGCTGTTCTATCTTGACGATATTACTACTGATGGCAACACGGTCCCCATTGCCCACCGGACGAAGCCTCCAGTGCTTAGCTGCATATTCAGATGCACTTAGAACCCAGCTGTCTCCACCAGGCAGGCTCAGATCCACTTACTTTCCTCAGTGTCCTTTGCTCCAAGCAAACAGAAAGACCCCTGTATCACAAGCTTCCTCGATTCACACCTTTACACACGCTACTTCTGACTCCTCGAATGGCTTGCTGCCCCCCCCCTCTTAGCCATGCAGCTCCCAAGTGACCTTCCAGGGGGGAAATAGCCTTCACTAGTGCTCTTCTGTATCCGTGTCCTTGCTCCTCATGTGCGCGTATTATTAGCACCCCCCCTCCCCAACGCCAAGTTGAAGATACAAGTCAGATTGGCTTCTCTTATTCTGGTACCATTTAAGAGGCTTGCACATAGTAGCAAGTTTTAAAAGTGTTTGTAATATAAAGCAAATAGGTTTTGTTAAAGTAATTCATATCTACAGAGACCTTTGTTGTTGTTGTTTTGGGACAAGATCACTATGTAGCCTTGGCTGGCCTAGAACTCTGTTTATAGACCAGTGTGGCTTTGAACTCAGAACTCTGCCTCCTGAGTGCTGAAATGAAAGGCGTGCACCACCATACCTGGCTCTCAGAGACTGTTCTAGAAATGAAGTATACTTACTGGTAAATATATATGAACTCGTCTTGAAGAAGACGTGAGGATATAGATGAGCTCAGTTGGTAGGGTGTTTACCAAGCATAGAGGAAGTCCTGAGTTTGATCCCAGCACCTCATAAAGTAGGTATGGAGATGCATGCCTGTAGCTCGAGCTTTTGAAAAGCAAAGGCAGGAGGACCAGGAGTTTAGTTACCCTAAATTATCTAGAAATTTCAGGCTATCCTAGGCTATGCCCATCTCAAAAAAACAAAAACAAAAACAAAAACAAAAAACAAAACAAAAAAGCCAGAGGCTTCAAGTTTTATACTTAAACATTGCTGTTCACATAAAACATTGCAAACTGAGAAGGTCTTTTGCTATGATTGTAATTTGGTTTGAAATTAACACAGCGGGTAGAAACTGGATCAAAATAGATGATTGGCTTCGGGCAGCACTCCTGTAATATTTATCTTTTTTATAAGGAATTTGGGGGGAAATTGAGTAAAATCTCCAAAGCTGTTTTTCTCATAAAATCTCAAACTAATGTGGGTGTGTTGACTCAGTGGTTAATCAAAAGACATTCTGAGAGTGGAAAACACCCAAACGAACATGGAGTCACGAGATCCTCACCAGGCCTTCCAGCCCAGGGAGAGTGTGTGCATTCATACTAATCTATCGGCGTGTTTGGGCCACAGAGGCAAGGACATCCATGAAGAACAACAAGGACAGGGAACACAAAGAGGAAAGACCGTGTGTAAAACCACTTCTGTTCAGAACTGTCTGTGTAGTGTGTTTTTGATTCACTTCTAAATAAGAGACTGAGTCAGAGTTAGTTCCAAAGAGGGCAGTCAACGTGACAAAATATACAGACACCAAAGGATTCTGGGCTGAGGAGGGAGCTCAGTGGCAGAGCACCTGCCTAGCTTGCACAAGGCCCTGGGTTCAGCCTTCAGCACTGCAGAAAGACAGAAACAAACGATAACAGTTGGGGCTGAGGAGATGGCTCAGCAGGTAAGAGCACTTGGAAGTTTGGTTCCCAGCACCCACACTGGGCAGCTCGCAGCTGATTTCTGCTCCAGGAAACCCAGTGCCCTCTTTTGGCCTCAGATGGCACCTGCACACACATGAGTCAGTCACACACACACATTTAAAAAATCCTTCCCCCCCGCCTTTTCTTTCTCTTTTTTAAAATAATGGCTCTTCATTGAGATATGCAGAAAACATCTGGAGATGCTCTCAGCTTTGGAAAAGGTGTCAAATCATGTTTAGGTGCCACTGGTGACGGCGGTATGTGCTTCATGGATGGCCCACCAGTTCTCATCTATTCTTACAGACATCATAGGGAGTCAAAATCCTCAGTGTGAAAAAAGGGAAATAACAGCAAAATCATGTAATGTTAAAATTGAATTATTATACAGATTAATTTTTAAAAGCAGTCCTGGGCCTGGAAGGACCCTGAAGGTGATGGTGCCCTGGTGGAAACAAGCACTTTTGATATTAGGTCTTGGTTTCTAAACCCTTTCTCACTCGTGTTCCAGAAAGCCACGGATTCCTGTGGGAATGGCTAATTTCCATGACTGGAGCAGGAAAAGTACAAATGAAGCCTGGAATGTGTAGTTCCTGAAAGTGAGGTCCTGCTCAAAACCAAAAGGACGTGCATCCAAAGGGTGCGTAGGGTGAAGGGACTTCTCCAGCTACACAATAGACAGTCTAAACATCGAAAGTAATGACTGTGACTAATTATAACAAAAGAAAACATGTAAAAATCCATGAATAGAAATGAGAGGAAGCTCAAGCTTGAGGAAAGGCCCTCATTTAAAGCACTCAGTAAGATTGTTAACACTGACACAGAAATTACGATGAGATAATTAACTCTTTCTTCTGGCCTCATTGGGAGGAAGCCTTGGACAATCCAGAGTTCTTTTCCAAAGGAGAGGGGTTGGAGAGGTGGCTCAGTGGTTAAGAGCACTGGCTGCTCTTCCAGAGGACACAAGTTCGGTTCCCAGCATTCACTTGACAACTTACAAATGACCTGTTAACTCCAGATCCACATATCTGATACCCTCTTCTGGCCTCCATAGGCACTGCGTGTATGTGATACACAGACATGCAAGCAAAACATAAAATAATGAAACCAAATTTTAATTTAAAAACAAATATCTCCCATCAAAGAAGAAAGTCTGTGATTTGATGGCTTTGCTGCTGGAATTCATCAATATTTAGGAAAGAATGAATACCAGTTCTTCTCAAACTTATTCCCAAGAGTTGATTGGATGAAATACTCCCGAATTTGTTTTACAACTATTGCTCCATTATTAGAGCCAGACAGGGGCACTACAAGAAGGGATGTTATAGTCCAAAACTCCTGAAGAGCACAGATGCAAACAGATTTCAATAACAGATTAAAAGGGTTATTACCCACTAGTTAGAGAGTGCACCTGCAGCCCCAGCTTCTTGGGAGGCTCAGGCAAGAAGAGAGACCACTTATCCTAAGAGTTCATCAGCCTGAGCAACATGCTGAGACTCTATTTCTTAAAGCTAAAACAATCAAGAAAAACAAAAGGGCTGGGTCTGGAGAGATAGCCCAGCAGTTCACAGCATTACTCCTCGTACAGAGGACCAGTGTTCAGTTCTTAGCACCCACGTCAGGCAGCTGGCAACCACCTGTAACTCCAGCTCTGGGGGAGCTGATGCTTTCCTTTGGCATCTGGGGGAACCCACATGCCCATATATACATAATTAATATAAATTTAAATTTTTTAAATTAAAATAAATAAAAGTATCATCCACCATAATCAAGCAGGACTTATTCCTGGAGTGCAAGGATGGTTCAACATATACAAATAAAAAAAGCTGTGGTATATCCATCAATGAAGACAGGAGGACCACAAAGACAGATCTGTATGACAGAGAAATGCCTTTAACCATACAGTCAAATTTAGCACCAGTAATGGTGAGATGATGTCTCCTGAGGTGACGTAACAGTGTCAAGGGACAGCCTACGAAATACTCTCGCCAAAATGGTTAGTCCAAATTTAATTAACCCCTTAGCCCCTAACTTCTGCTACTACAGGAAGTCTATGGCACAGTGGAATAAGTTAATGAAACTATGGAAACTGACCTAAAAGTGAGACACTTGAAAAAAATGCCTGGTCTTTATATTCTTCAACTATTAAAACATTAGAAGAAAGAAAGAGGTTAAGAATGTTCCAGATGAGGGTTTCTTAAACTTTCCCCCTAGCAACCCCTTTTTGCCCAGAATTTTTATATGACTTTAGATATACAGAGGTATATAAACTAAATATTTATTGGTGATAAATAATAAAGACATTTATTTTAAAATAACTCATTGATAATAATTTTTAATTTTATTTTATGCACACGGGTATTTTTGGCTGCATGTATGGCTCTGCACCACTTGCATGAAGTACCCATTGAACCCAGAGCATCCCCTGACTTGGAGTTATAGCCGTGTGGGTGCTGGAAATCAAACCCAAGTCCTCTGGAATTGCAGCTGGAACTCTTAACCATTGTGCCATTTCTCCAACGCCCTAATTTTATCATTTATTAAAGACAAAACCAATTGGCACACAAATGCTGAGATGGACATGCTTACTCTTACAGAAGAAGTGGAGCCTTGGCTTATACTTGGTACTGCAGGATGAAGGGCATTCTTCACATTTTTCAGAGATGGTTATTGTTTTGATTAATATTTTTCATTGTCAATGCTGACAACATTGCTTTGCATAAATATGTAATGCAAAGTGGTAGAAAATGTCTAGAGCCGCTTCAGAATTGACTGGAAGCTCTGTGTCAAGGACAAGCCAAAACTCACTTAAAACTATTTCCGTGAAGCTCAAGTCAGCAACGCAGAGAGCAATTTTTAAAATCAACCAGCCAATCAGGAGTTGGAGAGATGGCTTACAGGTTAAGAGTGTTTGCTGCTCTTTCAGAGGACCCGAGTTCGAGTCCCAGCACCCATTTTGGGCAGCTCATAACTACCTGCATCTCCAGTACCAAGGGACTGCACACTTTTCTCTGGTCTCTGTGGGAACCTGCACTCATGTACACCTCCATAATCCAATTAAAAATAGAATAAAAGTAAAACCTTAAAATCAAGCAATTAAAAAATTAATTTGATATACACCAAGGAATGACTAACTAGAAAAAAATAGAAAGCCTGTGTTTTCCATAATTAAACCATCATGTTTCTATGAGAGCAGAACCCTTTGTACACTCAGCAAAAACACTGCAATCAATAATACCATCCCACAGTCTTGAATCTGAGTCGAGGTGTTTGGGGCAGCATTTGCTGGCATTTGGCGGTGTGGCAGCATGCACATGGCAAAATGTGTACACTAAGCTTGGCAGCAAGGCTGCAGCGAAGTCACAACATGGGCAAGCACTACCAGAAACATCTCACATTTGCTAGAGACTTTTATTGTTGCTAAATTGTTCAGAACATTGCCACATTTGGGGAGCGATGCCTTCTTCTGGTCTCCATGGGCACCTGCATTTCCCCCTCCCAGGGTCTGGCTCAGCTGCTGTCTTTACAGGTTTACCATTTTTAGGAAGCTGAACTCTCTACTAAAAGATTCTTCTGAAACAGCACACTAGGCAAACTCTGCCTGAACTGACTGGCTGCTGGTTTGAGACAGCTTTAGAAGATGACTGCGGGATGACGTTGAACATGGTACTTGACTGTTAAGACGATCTGGGAGGTTATATTAGGGAGTTACTGCTCATTTTCCAAGTTGGCAATGGTAGTGTTAACAGCTTCCTAGGGCACATCCCTGTTAAGTGTCACAAGATGAAGTATTTCAGGTGTGTCTCAATGTACAGCATGACTTCCACATGGTTCTGGAGAAACCGTGTGTATCATATGCATCTAACAAATACGGCAAAGTGATAACAGTAATAGTTCATGTATTCCTTGTGCTCAGGACTAGGTACATGGATGTGGAAAGGGGTAAGACAAAGCCCCTGCCTCTAAGGGTCTCGCTGTCTCACAGAGGGGGACATGTGGCTTTTCACACCATGAAGTGAGTGTTCTCATCCCCCACACAGTTACTAGGTGCCTGCTCCGTTCTGGTGCTTCGCCAGGAGCTGCAGGCACAGAGCTTAGAGACCTTCCAGGGAGGTGTAACTGTGGATTTAGGACTCTAAAAGGTGTTAGACCTAAAATTCACAGAGTACCAAACAACACAGAGGAGAGAGACCGACCTAGCTCACCCAGGGAGGGGCACGGGGACTGTGGGGAAGAGGCTGAAGTTTGCAAGACTGACAAGAAATCCAATAGAGAGTGGAGATGTGGGTGGGCAGAAGCACGCAGGCCAACACCCCCTCCCCCCACATGCCACCATGCTCAGGGGACAGTGCCCCAGGAGCATGAAATCAGACAGAAGGCAGCCATGGGCTGAGGGGATGAGGTGGGTGGGTGTTAAATCTTAAGCAGATGTAGGAACTGGGGCTCCTTCTTCAGGCACCGGGAGCCGAGAACATCCATATAGAGCAGCTGCTGCCTCAGCACACTGGACCCAGACAGGAGACAGCATTCTCCTGCCTCTGGCTGAATCTCCACATGCTCTAGGTGTCTGCCCATCAGGCTTTGTCAGCTCCACTAATCTGAAGAGCCACAGGGACTTTCAGGGACCAACTCTATGCCAGCAGGCAATATAAAGTATTGTGGGCTGAAGGCTCCATGATCCTTGAGCTGCTGGAGCTGAGAGTGATGAAGGGTGGCCCTGGAGTGACCTGTGAGGGACAAGGGAAAAGGCCCTGAGGATCTGTTTCTCCTAGGACTCCGTAGAGAATCTTTCTAGAACCAAGAAATAAGTGGGGCCTTCGCCTTAGCTGTTTAGGAGGGAGCAGCTTTTTGCTATAGTCACAGACAAGCAAAGCCATAGGGTATTCTGCATGACCTCTGGGGTTATCTGGCTTGGCGGCTGTCTTTATATGCTCATCATTTTTATGCTGGGCATAGAGAGAGCTTTTTGTACAATGGATGCCAGGACACGAAATTATGTCACCGTTCCTGCCCTAAACTGTAAGACTGGCCTTTTCTCCTACAACGGCTGCCTCTGCTGATCTGGCCTGAAATTCTGGGTTCCAGACCCTTTTAACCAGGGTCCCGTCTCTTTTAACTGGGGATGGGGCAGCCCTGGGGGTGGCCCCAGTGTGCTCCCTTTTTGGAACTGAGCCTTCTCTTAGTGATAGAGGAGGTACTTCCTCGGGGTCTTCACAGTTGAGAGCCTGTGCAGAGCATCTCAAAGGAGGACTCTTACCAAAGGCCCTTGGCATTTCCCAGCATTTGCTAGTGTCGTTACCGTGTCTCTTTTCTCATTGGCTCCATGGGATGTCTCTTGAACCGCAATAAGAAAACCATGGTTGCAAAGGGCCTACGTTAGCGATGGGTGTCTGGCTGAGGAGAAAGCTCAGGGCCCAGGGGCAAGGTCAGACGGGTGCCATACCAACTATAAGCCACTCACCAGTGAGCAGTGGGGGAGCCAGCCCCAGGCACAGAAGGCAGCCAAGCAGGCAGACAGCAACAGGAACCCCCAGGCTAAGGTGAAGCAGCAAGGCCTTCGGCCATCTCAGCTGAGGGCAATCTCTCCACCAGGAAATCACCCCCTCCTGGACGCCCCCATCAGCATATGTCAGCTGTGCCTGGCCTGCGCCCACCCAGAGGCCGAGTGAAGCCATTAGGCAGATGATCAGAGCAGATGATGATGGTGATGAAGGATCTTTAGGACCAAAGCCATCAGGAGGCCCAGCCTCAGGGGCAACTCCAGGCTAGGTCAAGTGTCTAGTGGGGTGCATGTACCGAAAGGGGCGTCTCCTTCAGAAGTAGAGATGGTGAGGTTGGCCCATGCAGATCTCTCTTTTTGGATCGCAGAGCACCCTTCAAGTCCGGGTCCCTCAGATCCCCGCCCCCATCCCAGGAAGCCTTGTCAATCAAGAATCAAAACCTGCTGAGGGTTGGGGCACAGACTGCCCCCAAAAGCGGGCGCTGACTCAGTCTGCAGTCTCTGTGGCGGGGCTGAGTCAACCCCTCTGCCCTGGTGAGTTGTCGCGCATTGGGGAGCCCCGTGTACCCCCGCCAGGCCCGCGCCACCTCGCCTACCTGTGCCCGCGGCTCGGCTCCTCCTCGCTGGCGCTGCCCCAGCCTGGACTGAGGTACCGGGCTGGGTCCCCCGCTGCCTGCGCAGAGGTCCCTTCCGCGTCCTCCTCCAGATCCTCCACGTCCTCGGCCTCCTGGATGGCCACACGGATCTGCACCGTGGTCTCTGGCCCCGGCAGAGCCTGATCGCCGAGCTGGGCCATGGCTGGCAGGGTCCCCGCGCGGCGAGGCCCGGCCAGCCGGGCGGCCGCGATAGCTACGGTCGCGCGTGGGCGGCGCGCGCACGGCGGCGACTCAGCCCCGGGGAGGGACGGGGGTCGCGATCCGCCCCACGCCGCACCGCGGGCACCGCCCTGAGCGCCCGCGCAGGGACTGCGCGGAACGACTCCCGGCGCTGCACAGGCCTGTCCCGGGGTAAATCCCAGACCCAGTCCCTCCCCGTGTCCCTGTCTGGTGGTGCTCCAGCCCCACAGCTCCCTCCTCCCTGCCGCTCGCACAGACACAGCTCAGCTGGCTTCTGGCTTTGGGCTGGACTAGCGGAGACAGGCACAAGTCAACAGCTCGCAGGCTTGTCTCCCTGACAGACCCGCCAAGGTGGGAGAAAACACAATCTCTACCGTTAGTTCTGGCATAGCCACCTTAAGGATAGGGTGCGTCCTGTCCCCTTAACAGCTCCAGACACACCTAGCAGCTGATCTAACAGCAAATTGTCAGGCCCAGGATCAAACCGCCTGATTCAGGATCTGCATTTTAAGGAGCTCTCAAAGATGCTGGGGCATCCTAAGTTTCAAAACCACTGTTGTATTGAGATAGTGTTGAGACAGCACTCAGATATTTATTGGGTGAATAAAAGGACTATTTAAATGCCAGTATGCTCTGAAGTCCTGCCACGCTTTAACAGCCTTAAGATGAGTTCTGTCTTAGCCGCCTTAATACCCAGAAACAAGGAACAATGGTAAGACTTGAGTTTGTATCCACGAAGCTCTTCATCAAAGGCCTTCGACATAACCGATCACATTAGCCATATCAGGGTACCAAAGAACAGCCTGTTGTCACACGTGTTTCTCTGCTTTGCTGTGGGACCTCAAGGCAGGAGACACTCAGGGAGTCTGGTCTTTGGGAAGACAGTGTCCGGGTAGAAGGACACCATGCATAGTGCCCTGGTTTCCAGGCTGGGGCCAGGAGACACCTAAAGGCCCAGAAAGGAAGTCCCTTCCCCCTTCAAGGCTAGGAATAGAGCCCAGCATCTCCTGCACATTGGACAATTGCTCTGTCTTTGAGCTGTACCCCCAATCTCACGGCCCCTCTTTTGAGGTTTGACCAAATTCGTGTTCCATTGTCAGATTTATTTTATCTTATCTTATTGGAGGGGGGGGCATCTCACTGTGTAGGCTTAGTTGGCCTGGAACTCACTCTTGTAGCCCAGGCTGGCCTCAGACTGAACTCACAGAGATCTCCCTGCCTCTGCCTCTCAAGAACAGGGACTGAAGGCCTGTGCACCTCCCACACACACTGCCCCCCAACACCGTTAACCCCCCGTTAGTCTCTTTCTGTCAAGAAGAGAAAGGTGCTGGATGTGACTGCTGCTTCTCTATACCAGCTGTTTGCTCATGGCTTCTGGGGAGGTGAGCTACTGGGACAAAGAGGCAAGTAGTTAAAAGTATTTTTCCCAAAGCTGGAGAGATGGCTCAGCATTTAAGAGCACTGGCTTTCTTCCCGAGGTCCTGGCTTTGATTCTCAGCAGCCACATGGTGGCTCACAGCCATTTATAACTACAGGGCATCTATAACTTCCAGGGGATCTGGCACCTTCTTCTGGCCTCTGTGGATACCAGGCACATTCATGATGTACAGACATATGCAGGCAAAACACCGTACATCGTTTTTCCAGAGCCAGATGTGCCTCCTTCCAGGACAGCAGAGATTAAAGAACCCACACACACCTGGAGGGAGGTCAGGATTTACAGTGGCCTCTCTGACAACTGCCTTCCCTGAGTTTCACAAGGCAAGACCCACCTGGTGTGGCAAGACAGCAGGGGTCATCATCTGTACCACCCCAGTGGTGGGTGCCCATTCCTACTGGGTCCTTCATTCACGAGAAATTTATAATGATCTCATTTCAGGGTTGCCAGTGCTTCGCCGTACGAACGCCCTGGAGCTGGGGACGAAGCTCAGTGGTAGAGAGAGGCTCTAGGTTCAATTCCCAGTACCAGACCCCAAACCAAACGTCTCCTGGAGCCCTTATAAAAGTAGGGCTACTCCACATAGAGTAGACATCCTACATAGCAGGTGAACATGGTCCACAAAACTGTCTTATTTGGTCAGAATTTTTGAAGCAAAGGCGAAGGGAGGGGCTGGTGAAATGGTTCAGCGGTGAAGAGCACTTGCTGCTTTTGCAGAGGACCTGAGTTCGGTTCCTAGACCCCACACTGGCTTCTGCAAGCACGTATCCACAAGCGGACACACACACATACACACAAATCAAAATAAAACACATCTTTTAAAAACGAATCTCTATGTCCGGCAAATAGGTCTGCCTCTGCTCTTTCTGGTGTTATTTATTTATGACTCCCCATGAGAAGAGTTTGGGATCTAGAAATGTTGTCAGACTCTGTCTCAAGTAAATAGGGTAGAAAGTGATAGAGCATGACACACACACCAGCATACACACACACACACACACACACACACACACACACACACACACACACAGAGCAGTGTAGTAACCTTTCAACCAGGTCCCTACCAAGGTAGGGATAAACATAGGACATCTTGCTGAGTTACTGATTTTGTCCAAATATTTGTAAGAAGAGTCATACACAAGCATTAAAACAACCCGGAATGTCTTTGGAATTGGAGGCAAACCTAAGGCGACTTCACGTAACGTTCTCATATTTAGTATCTGGCTCGCTCGGCAGGCATGACATCTGGGGGAGGGGAAGACAAAAACCCTCCTGTGCATTTGGGCTACTTCATGAGAGGAGACAGCTCAGTCACTTGTCAAATGAGGAAAGTGAGTTCCAATGAGGCTTTCAGAGAGCAGCCCCGCCTCCTCTCTGCCACGTCCTCGGCACCCAGTATTGGTTCCAATGGAGCCTTGCTTCTGGAACGCCTGCTGCTTTGGTCTAGTTGTTCATGCTCAAACATTCCACCATTGGAGAAGGAACCAGAGACTCTCAAACCCCTTCAGGTTTCCAGCTCCTTCCTCCCCAGGACACCGGAAGTGGCCAGTCTCCACACACACACTCCCACTGTTAGGAGTCCCACAAGAACACCAAGCTACACAACCATAACATATATGCAGAGGACCTAGCTCAGACCCATACGGGCTCCACGATCGTCACTTCAGTGTCTGTGAGCCCCTACGAGTCCTGCTTAGTTGATTTTGCAGGCCTTGTTCTTGTGGTGTCCTCGACCCCTGGTCCTACAGCCCTTTCCTCCCCTCTTCTGGGGGGTTCTTCTGGCTCTGTCTGGTGTTTGGCTGTGGGTCTCTGCATCTGCTCCCATCAGTTGCTGGATGACACCTCTCTGATGATAACTGGGCTAGGACCGATCGATGAGTATGACAGAATATCATCAGGAATCATTTCATTGACTCCCCACCCCATCCTGCCTCTGGTTCCTGGCTTTCCAGGCAGTGTCAGGCATGGGCTCCCTCCTGTGGTATGGGTCTCAAGTTGGACCAGTCATTGGTTTGGCCACCATGACAGCAGCATGTCTTGCAGGCAGGACAGGTTGTAGGTTGAAGGTTTTGTGGCTGGATTGACTTCCCAGTCTCCCTGCTGGGAGCCTTGCCTGGTTACAGAAGATGGCCAGTTCAGGCTCTGTATTCCCCATTACTGGGAGACTTCACTAACGTCTTTCTTGTACATTCCAGGGAGTTTCCACTGACCTAGGTTTCTACATCACTCCCCCCAAAATCCCCAATTCCAGTTGCCTCTCCCAGTACTCTCTCCCTCTGTCCCCTCTACCCCCACCAGATCTCTCCTGTTCCCATCCCCACCCACTCCCAGTCCACCCATGAAATCTGTTCTGTTTTCTCTTCCCAGGGAGATCCTTGCACCACCCCACCACAGCCCTCCATGTTACTTAGTCTCTCTGGGTCCTATTGTAGCATGACTATCCTTTATTTAACAGCTAATGTCCACTTATAAGTGAGTACATACCATAATTGTCTTTCTGGGTTTGGTTTCTTCACTCAGGGTGATTTTTTTCTAGATTCATCCATTTGCCTGCAGATTTCATGTCATTGTTTTTAATACCTGAGTAATACTCCATTACTGTAAATGGGCCACATTTTCTATATTCATTCTTCGGTCAAAGGACATCTAGATTGTTTCCAGTTTCTGCCTATTATGAATAAAGCTGTTACGAACATAGTTGATCAAGTGTTCTTGTGGTAGGATAGAGCGTCCTTTGGTCTTATGCCCAAGAGTGATATAGCTGGGTTTTGAGGTAGATCAATTCCCAATTTTCTTAGGAACCACCATATTTGTAGCTTGAGTTTCCCTGCCTTGCCCACAGTCAGGACAAATCTTTGTCACCCGCCAGTCCCACAGCCGCTCAGACCCAACCAAGTAAACACAGAGACTTATATTGCTTACAAACTGTATGGCCGTGGCAGGCTTCTTGCTAACTGTTCTTATAGCTTAAATTAATCCATTTCCAT
Source organism: Peromyscus maniculatus bairdii (assembly GCF_049852395.1). Taxonomy (NCBI): domain Eukaryota; kingdom Metazoa; phylum Chordata; class Mammalia; order Rodentia; family Cricetidae; genus Peromyscus; species Peromyscus maniculatus. Next base: position 57,990,816 of record NC_134858.1, on the reverse strand, counting down.
AAATCTATACCTTGCCACGTGGCTGGTGGCTTACTGGTGTCTTCACATGCTGCTGGTCATGGCGGCAGCTGGCAGTGTCTCTCTGCCTCAGCCTTCTGCTTCCCAGAATTCTCCTCTCTCCTTGTCCCACCTACTTCCTGCCTGGCCACTGGCTAATCAGTGTTTTATTTATTGACCAATCAGAGCAATTTGACATACAGAACATCCCACAGCACTTCTCCTTTTCTTTTTTTTAAAAAGGAAGGTTTCAACTTTCACACATCTCCAAAGCCAGCTTGGTATATTTGGGAATTTGGGCGTAGCTTCTCTTACTACTTCCTGCTGGAGGGGGGCGTTGTATCTTATGGGGACATAAAGAAAATTTTAGGATCATGGAGTAGTCCGTAAGACTGTATCGTCTGAGCCAGTTGCCTTGAAATGATTCTGGATGTTGGATCATCTGGACCATGGTGTCATCGGAGACCTTTCAGGTGGTCTTGGCTGGTCAAACCTGATGTATCTTAATCTGGAACAAATCCATAGCCTCTGGCTTTCTGTGGAGACAAAAGCAGAGCCTCCTTTCCAAAGCAACATATCCTTACATCCAAATTTTGAAGTTAAGGTACCTTTAAAATACACATTTTGGCATAACTCAACAGCTTTTGCAATCAAATGTTTTTTTTCAGTTACGAATATCAAAGAGAACATAATCCAGATTCTCTGTGCGGTAGCCATCTTTACGTGGCTTATGTTTTATATTACCTTGAGCCTATTGCTTTAAACTGCAGCCTTTTAAGCCTGAAACAGCGCTGTGGCTGCTGGCTCCGCCCACTTCAGCTTCCCAACATGGCAGTGGTGCGTTTTCCGCCAGCTTTGGGAGCCATCAATTCTCAGAAATAGTGGGTCTATGCTTCTTATCAAAGCAGCGTGTAGCCCAGAAACCTCTTTTTGTTTTGTACTAGCAAAGGCTAAATCCACCATGCAGCTTAATGTGCCACTTGCAGAGGCCTCATTCCTGCCATACTGCAGGTCAAGCACACATGCCAGGAACCCGCCAGTAACTCAAACCGGCAGCTACTACTCATTTGAGAGAGACAATTAGGAAGCTGTTTTTAGCTCCATTTTAGAATCTTTTCTCAGGTTTTAGGTAGAAACTCTTGCCAACACGTTGGGCGCCATTTGTAGCTTGAGTTTTCCTGCCTTGCCCACAGTCAGGACAAATCTTTGTCACCTGCTTTGTCCCACAGCCGCTCAGACCCAACCAAGTAAACACAGAGACTTATATTGCTTACAAACTGTATGGCCGTGGCAGGCTTCTTGCTAACTGTTCTTATAGCTTAAATTAATCCATTTCCATAAATCTATACCTTGCCACGTGGCTGGTGGCTTACTGGTGTCTTCACATGCTGCTGGTCATGGTGGCAGCTGGCAGTGTCTCTCTGCCTCAGCCTTCTGCTTCCCAGAATTCTCCTCTCTCCTTGTCCCACCTACTTCCTGCCTGGCCACTGGCCAATCAGTGTTTTATTTATTGACCAATCAGAGCAATTTGACATACAGAACATCCCACAGCACATATTGATTTCTATAGTGGTTGTACAAGTTTGCATTCCCACTGGCCATGGAGGAGTGTTCATCTTAGGTCCTTGTTTTAATAACAAAGTGGGAAACAGCTTTTTCATTAGCTCCTGAGGATGACACAGAATAGGCAAACGAGACACCACAATAGTTGAGGTTAGGCTGAAGCCAGAAGTCAGCCCTTCAAAGACCTTCCAAGTACATGTAAGTTCAATTAGAAATATTTTCATGGTATCTGGCAGGAGAGCTGTAAACCAAGGACCAAGGAATAAGATGTGAATGCAGCAAAATTGGGATGGGTAGGTGTTAAAGAGAAATCACTCAGAGGTCTAGGGGTGTTTTTATGGATTCAATTTATCATTTGTTTAGGCGTGTGTTGGATACCAGACCCTGGACCACACTCAGTTTTGCAAACTGACCAAGGCATAATGAATTAATACCAGGAGACAGTCTGGAGAGGCAGGCTGTAATAATAAGGATGCATCCACTACAGTTAGTACCATAACAGATGGCCAGTAACACTGTTTTCTAGAATGCCTTGAAACATGGCTTTATGCGTGTTCATTATGGACACAGGTACTCGCGTCTGTAGATGCTCAAGGTCACCTTGGGTGTTGTTCCTCAGGAGCTGTCCATCTTGCTTAGTATTTGTTTGTTGTTTGTTAGTTTGTTTTGAGGCAGGATCTCTTTTTGGCCTAGGGCTTACCCATAGAACCAGACTGGCTGGCTAGAAAGCCCCAGAGATCCCACATGGACTCCGCAGTACTGGGATTACAAGCCCAGACGCCGAGGCCAGGCTTTATCACAGACACACTGGGGGACTGAATACAGCTCCTCATGCCTGGGCAGCAAGCACTGTATCCACAGAGCCACCTGCCCAGCCCTTGAAGTTTACTTTGAGGGCTCACTCGTGGGCAGCAGTGTATTAAGGGAAAGTGCCCATCAGAGTATTAGACAGGCCTGGACTCAGACATGCCTAATCAATTCTTAGCTCTATTATCTCTGAGAATCAGTTGGTTTTTTTTTTTTGTTTTTTTTGTTTTTTTTGCTTGTAAAATGGCCTGAATGATCCTCATTTGATCTGATGGAGCTGGGATCACAGATTAAAAGGAGACCATTTGTGGGAAATGTCTAGCCCACACCCCAGCCCAGGTAGATGCTTAGTATGTGGTAGTGGGTATGGCTTTCTATAGAGAGCTTTTCCAGGAAACTCCCAGCCGGAATGGGACACACAGACATTATCATTGCTTCATCCATATCTTCCTCCATGGAAAATTAGAAAACTATGGTTCCTATAGCCAAGGCAGCCTTTCAGAGCCAACTTAATCCCAACTTCACTGGCAAGATGAAGGATTTCCCTGGGCTAATAATACCCAGCACCTTCCTGTAGTTGATTCCCAACTTCAATAAGAACTTCAATAAGAACATATCCATAGGTATGAGGTTTCTCTTTTGCTTTATTTACTTATTCTTTGGAAATTTCACATATTTATTCAATGTATCTTGATCACATTCACCCCTGAATCCCCTCCACCATGAACCCTCCTGCCTTCCTGCCTCTGTCCCGTAACCCACTGAGTCCTGTTAGCACTGCCTACTGGAATATTGACTGACCTGTTGGCTTGACCTTGGTGTGGGCATTGCCAAGGTCACCATAGCTGCAGGGAGTTCACTGATGTAATGGCATGGTGTGTCCAGAAGACAGCATTTCTCAGCACTCTTTCCCAGTCTCTGGCTCTTATGTCCCTTTCACTTCCTCCTCCAAAATGTTCCCTGAGCCTTGAGGGGGTTGATCCAGATGTCCCCTTAGGGCTGGGGACTCCAGGCCACTTATTCTCAGCAGTTCTAGTGTGAACTGTCAATCAGTATCTAGTCTCCCTTATTTAATTATACCCCTCTCCAGTTTTAGATGGATACATGCCCAAATAATTAACAATTATATTCCTCCAATCGCTTGAATATTGGTATAACTATCAGCCAAGCTTCTAGTATATATGTTGCCATCCCTGGAAATTCAGATATGCTTCCCAACCATTTCTCTCCACCCACTGGCTACAGCAGCCATGTCCGGCCCAGATATGGAAACCCCTTGAGTCAAAAGGAAATTCTGGACCCCTTTGTGTGTTATAATTAGAACCATGATTTGGGAAAGAATATGTCCTTCATATTAATGCGCTACTTAATCCACTGTCTTTTGAAGTAACTTTCTTACAACAGCTTAGATTATATATCAACTAACACAGTATTAATTCTAATACTAAGACATAAATATTAATTCTAAAATTGAGTGATGTATCAGGGAAGCACCTAGCTTGGGCCCCAAGAAATAATAGTTGCTCAATAAATCAGATACCAACCCTCCAATTTCTAGAATCTGAATTTAAGAAATTTAACAATCCAACTATTTATTGTATGCCCAAAATATGAAAATTATATCATAAGAATGATGCTGGATTCCAAAAGGAATGATATGGCTCTCCTGCTAGGACAGGCAGTTACGTTCTCATGGGGGAGTAGATTCTTTATTTCTCCATATAATTCCTTTATAAGAATAGAATTGTTGGCCGGGCGGTGGTGGCGCACGCCTTTAATCCCAGCACTCGGGAGGCAGAGCCAGGCGGATCTCTGTGAGTTCGAGGCCAGCCTGGACTACCAAGTGAGTCCCAGGAAAGGCGCAAAGCTACACAGAGAAACCCTGTCTTGAAAAACGAAAAAAAAAAAAAAAAAAAAAAAAGAATAGAATTGTCAATGTAATAAATAGAATCCCAATCTCTCTTGCAAATGGCAGAGGTGGCTGTGGCTTCTGGAAAGCCCTTGGTTGCTGTGGCTTCTGGAAAGCCCTTGGTTACTGTCACCCACTCTCTTAAGTCTGAAGTATCCTCCAAACAAAGTAACATGATCCCAAGTTTGGGTCCCACCATTTAAGAAAATGGCACTTTGGGGCCAGTGAGATGGCTTGGTGGGTATCAGTGCTTGCTGCCAAGCCTGGTGACCTGAGTCTGAGCCCCAGAACCCACACAGTGGAAGGAGAGAACTGACCCTGCGTATTGACCATTGATCTCCATGCATGCCACGTCACAATGTGTAACCTCCTCCTCCACAAAGTAAATGCAAAAATAAAAACACCACATTGTTATTAGAGCATGAGTTTCCTTGATGCATGTAGTATGGTTTCATATACAATGTCCTCCACATAATCAAGTGTTTGAACACTTTCTTCCAAGGTGGTGGCACTGTTTGGGGGAGGTTGTGGAATCTTTTAGAGGTGGAGCCTAGCTGGAGGAAGTGAGTTTCTGAGGGTAAGGGGCACCCAGCGTCATAAGAAGCCCCTGTGTCTCTTTACTACCTTGTTGGTGGCTGTCCTGACTTTGACCCTTCCATGCTGCCTTGCCTTGTCACCACGGCAGGTTAGATCCCTTCCAGCCATGAACCAAAGTAAGTTCCTTCCCATCAAGTCATGCTGTTGGGTAGTTTGTCCCAGCATGGAGAAAGCAGCTGGTTCAGTGTAGAGCTGTACTGTTTTAGCGCCTACGTCAGCGCATGCGTTCAAACTTGGCCTATAATTTTTGCCTTGCTAAGGACTGGTTGACCAGGACAGCGGGGAGGGTGATGTGTTAGAAGTAAATGGATCCTGTAGGGTGCAAGGTGAATACCTAGGCAAAGGTATTCATTCTTTCATCGAGGGAAAGCCTGAAGAGCTGGTATAAACCTGGACCACATAGATCAAGAGGAACAACTTGTCCATTATGGGCAGAAAGGAGATCCCATCTCCAGCCAGCCAATCCCTGGGAAACACACAACAGCCAATGTGATGCCTTGATCGGGATGTGGACAGTTAGGTCAAGGATTCTTGGCTTTGACTGGACATTAGAATTACCTGGAAATTTAAAAAATTTTTTGTATACTCTTTTCGATTAAATTCTTGGGGGTTAGCTTCAGGCATCAAGCATCTGGCCTAGCTTTCAAAGTCCCCCAACTGAGTCTATACATAGACAGGTTAAGAATATCTGTGCCAGAACCTTCATGCTCAAATTTCCTACATATCTGGGGTTTAGTTATTGGTTCTCTAGACTTCAAGATGCAACTAACCAGAATTAGTTCAAGCCCAGGGTCTTCCTAGAATTTACTGAGACATTGGGAAATTCCAGAATGAATTTCTCTGGTGTATTATGTCACCTTTGAAAAATTACAAAAGCAAATAAAATCCTATCTCTGGGCTGGTGAGACGGCTCAGCAGATAAAGGGACTTGCCTCTAAGCCTGAGGCCTGAGCTAGATTGCTGGGACCCATTCTGTAGACGGAAAGAACTGACTCCCATGAGTTATCGTCTGACTTCTACACAACTGTTGTGACATGTTTGTACACACACACAAACACACACAATTATGTAATTGTCATTTAAATTTAATTAAATTAAAAGAAAAATCCCATCTCTTCTTTATTCTGGTGTGGAAGAAATGACCCCAAAATGAAAGTCTTAGAAGGAACCCGAACCGTGGCTTCTGCTAAGGTCTGCGTGGATTTGGCATTTTCTGGGAACTGCTAAGCAGATTCTGAAAACTTCACAGGAGACACTGAATACTCACCCCAGGGCTGGGGCAGCCAGGCACCACAAGCCTGACCGGCTAACAAAGCCTCCACTGTTAGAAAGGATGCGTGACTCGGGGCTCAGATCAGGGTCCGACAGGCGCTTGTTTGCCTGAAGGGCCCAGACCTAGCCTCGTTGACAGCCGTGGTTATGGATCCGAGTCCCATTGGAAGTCGAGGGGACTACATCAAAGAAAGAGCTGTTTCTCTGTAACCCTTGCAAACTTACTGAACAGAAAGAATCCGACTTTGGAACTCCAGCAATTGAGCTTAGACATGGAGCATGCTCAGCTAGGGTGGTAAAGGAAGTCACCAATGGCGATTAGTTAAACTTGAGCGCTTGTAAAAGGAGTGGCCCACAGATCCCTGGGCAGTTCTTCTGAGCGTGGGTACTTTTCTAGTTTCGTTTCTGATGCTGTGACAAATACCCTGACCAAAGGCAGTTCAGGGAACAAAAGAGTTTATTTCAGTTCACAATACCAGGTTACAGTCCATCTCTGAGGGAAGCCCAGAAAGAAACTCAAGGCAAGAAATTAAAAGCAGGCATGCTTGCTAATCCACACAGCACTGCCTCTGACCAAGGAACTAACTTCACAGCCAAAGAAATACAGTGGGACCTGTTGAAGATATTACTTGCTGGCTGACAGGCAGGCTTATGTTCACATAACTCTCTTAAACAGTCCAGGACTAACTGCCTAAGGAATGGTGCCCCCCACTGTGGGCTGGATTGTCCTCTATAAATTAATAATCAAGAAACTCCCCCCACAGGTCAATCTGATCTAGGCAATTCCTCGATTGAAATTCTCTTTGCAGGTTATTTCTAGGTTGTATCAGGTTGATGGCAAAAGCCTATCAGAACAGTGCTGTGGGATGGTCTGTATGTCAAATTGCTCTGATTGGTCAATAAATAAAACACTGATTGGCCAGTGGGTAGGCAGGAAGTATAGGTGGGACTAACAGAGAGGAGAAAAGAAAGAACAGGAAGGCGGAAGAAGTCACTGCCAGCTGCCGCCATGACAAGCAGCATGTGAAGATGCCGGTAAGCCACAAACCATGTGGCAAGGTATAGATTTATAGAAATGGATTAATTTAAGCTGTAAGAACAGTTAGCAAGAAGCCTGCCACGGCCATACAGTTTGTAAGCAATATAAGTCTCTGTGTTTACTTGGTTGGGTCTGAGCGGCTGTGGGACAAAGCAGGTGACAAAGATTTGTCCTGACTGTGGGCAAGGCAGGAAAACTCTAGCTACAGAACAGGTTATTTAGGACATAACCAGGTGAGAAGGGTAGGTGGAAAGGCCTGAAAACCCCACTCAAAAGAGGAAGTGCCTCCTCATCGATCCTCAGGCTCGTTGGATGATTGGTCTCTGAGAGGATGAGGAGAAGTTGAAGTTGAGAAGGGTGGTGGAGTTGGTCTGAACTTTGGGTCAACTCGGTGTCAGGTCCGACCTGAAGGAAACCTGGGCTGGGGATTTGTGATAGGCTTAAGGAAGGATTGGGTGCTTTGTTGTAAAGGATTCTGCTGGTGACTGGTCTAGGCTGGAACCCTGAAGAACCAGGTGAGGTTTCTATTCCATCTCAGCGTCTGCTCTCTTCGCCTTCTTTCTCCTGCCTCTAGAGGAAGGTCTCGCTGGGATGCCAACTGAGTCACATGGGCCAGACTTTGTGAAGGGAATCCTTATTTCAGTTTTCCGTGAGCAAGGCTGTGAGGAGTACAATGAGGTACCAAGGGCAAGAACAGTTAGACAAGAGGCGCTTCCTCATGGAGGAACATCCCAAAGCATGATGGGATTTGCCCGCCCCGCCCCCTTGCCCCCGCCCACTGCAGGGAAGACAGGGAGGAATGACTATTAAATGTCGTCTCCTCTAGTCCCTGCAGCCATCCCAATGAGGTATTGTTGGGTAACTGAAGCTCCGCAAATCTGAGCACCACGAGGGGTTAGTTTTTGTTCCCGACAAAGCATCAAAACAACACAATGTAAGAAAGGGAATGTTTACTTGAGTTGTGGGTTTCAAGGCTCCAGTCCATCGTGGCAGCAGGGTGAGGCAGAGATGAACAGCTCACCTCAGCGGCCAGGTATCAGAGTGAGAGCGAGCAAAAGAGTGAGAGAATGTCTATACAGTGCGTCTCCTCCCTCTCCTCCCCACCCTCCCCTCCCTCTCCTCTCTCTTGTCTCTCTTTCTTCCCCTCCTCCCCTTCTTCCTCTCCTCCTCTTCCATTCCCTTTGGGACTCTAGACTACTGGATGGTGCCACCCTCATTCAGGACATGTCTTCCCTTGTTAAATTCTTTCTGGAAATGTCCTCACAGACACTCTCTGATGCCTACTTTATTAATCTAGACCAGTGGTTCTCAACTTTTCTAATGCTGTGACCCTTTAATACAGTTCCTCATGTTGTGGTGACCCCCCCAACCATAACATTCTTTTCATTGCTACTTCATAACTGTAGTTTTGCTACCATTATAAATCCTAATGTAAATATTGGATATGCAGCATGGTCTTGGGCGACTCCTGTGAATAGTCATTCAACCTACAAAAGGGTCGTGGCCCATAGGTTGAGAACCAACTTTAGGCACTTCTCAATCCAATCAGGATGACCTACTGTACTTGCTAAAGATTGTGTGACTGGAATTGACACAGCATAGATTTATAATCATGTTAGCCAACATCCAACCAACACTTTTCCAATGAGATGACCATGGAGCATTCTTTTGAAGACACCATGAGACAAAGGTGTGGAAGATCTCAGAATTGGGGACATTATGAAATCAAGGTGAAAGAGACAATCATGTCTGCCATACTCTTCGAAGAGAACTGGAAATAATTTTCTCTACTGCAGCTGCCATCTGCATTATTTTGAGACTAGCACTGGGGTCATGCCTCCTGGAGCCATTCTGAAGGGTCCGAAGTAGAAGTGGCAGCATGCGTTCTCAGACTCCACAATGTCATCTCTGTTTTACACATCCCAGATGCTGCAGCCCTCTCCTCTCTCGGCATTGGCTGTGGACTTGAAAGCATTGTGTTCTTCCTTCTCTTTGGCTTGATTGTCCTTTGCCCTGGGAGGAAGGGAGGGGTGATAACAGCCTGAAGGGTGGTCAGACTGTCCCATTTTGTAAGCTCTAGCCACAGTGCTAAAGAAAACTTACAGCATGTTTTTATCCAGTGAGGAAAACATGTTATGTTCTGCATTCTTGCATAACCATGAAACATCTGGTGTAACTTAGCTGAAAATTTCCTTCCAGTGTCACATTTGGGCTAAATGATACAGAGACATTTCCACCCTGACCATAAGAGACAACAGTATTAGACTCATTATCACGTGTGTTTGGTCATACCCACTAGGGAATCTCCCAGGGCAGCAATGCAGTACTTCTCAACGAGAACTCATTGTCTCTAAGTCACATCACACCACCCCTGATAAATGGACAGGGCCCAGAAAATGGAATGTAGGTATTTAAAGGCAAGTGGCAAACACTTCTGAGGGCTTGGCCAGGACTCTTCATTCCTTCAACTGGTTCTTCTCAAACTTGAATGTGATCCAGAAGCCCTCTTAAAACTCAGATCCTGTGCCTGGCAAGATGGCTCAGTCAGCAAAGTGCTTGCCTTAAAAGAATAAGGATCTGAGCTTGATCCTCAGCACCGAAATGAAATCTGGGTGTGGTTACAAAGGCTAGTAATGGCAGAACACGGGAAGGCCGAGTCAGACGAGATTCTGGCTCAGTCACTCCAGCTGAATCAGTACGCGGGGGTGGGGAGGGTCGCGCGCGCGCGCGCGCGCGCGCACACACACACACACTCAGATCCTGGCTCTCATTCTGAGTCTCAGATTCAGTAAGTCTAAGAACTTGATGAATCTGTTTTTCTACCAAGATCCCAGGTGATGCTGATGTTACGAGTCTGGGGACCATGTGTTAAGAATCACTTTAAACTTGGGACAATCAAATCATTGAATCTGACTGGCAAAACCTCCCCTGTGTCATAATGTGTTGTCCTGTGCTTTGCTTTTCCAAATGGGTAAGAGTTGGAATTACAATGACCCTTCTTCACCATTGCAGATGTGAGTATACCAACTTGGTAGTTAAAAAAAAAGTCAGTAAATAAGTATCAACACCATTGAATAAATCTCAAGTGTAGGTATCTCTTAGAAAAAAAAAAACCAGAAATGAAAGATACAGCAATAATAAGCAATATTAAGGTAATTGGTCGTTATATGTCAGTTTGCAACACTACAATTGAGTCGCCTGGGTTATGGCTCAGACCTTCTGAAGGAGACCCCACTGCCTTTACATTGCATCACACTGCTCCTTAAAGCACAGAATGCTAGACATATGGACATCATACGCGGATGCAACAGTCCATGAATTACAGTAACCCTCCATAGTGGAATATTATGCCACCAGCAAAGTACTTGGGGAAAGATTTTAATGACTAGATAAAAAGCTGGTGGTATTTTACTCAGTGGAGAGCCCAGGACAGGCTGGGGAGATGACCCAGGTACCAAAGCACTTGCCTTTCAAACAGGAGGATTTGAGGTCCATTCCCAGAACCCATTAAAAAAAAAAAAAGCCAGGCATGGGGCTGAGAGATGACTCTGTGGTTAAAGGTTCCTACTGCTCTGCCAGGGCACTGACTTTGTTATCCAGCACAGACATGGACATGGAGTGGCTCACTAGGTCCTTTAACTCCAACGCTCAGGGATCTGACACCCTCTTCTGGTCTCCCCGGGCACTGCAGCATGTGCACAATTCACCCCTACCTCACATAGACATAATTCAAAATTAAAATAAGTCTTCAAAGAAAAAGCCAGGTTTTGTGGTGATGTGTGCTTGTAAGCCCAGTGTCGTGGAGACAGGATCACGTGGATCCACAGGGCTCACCACCTGCCTGTCCAGTCTGCTTGGCAAGATCCAGGCCAATGAGAGACCTGCCTCAAACAGAAAAAGGTGGATGGCACCTGAGAAACAACATGGGAAGGGTGTTTTCTATCCTTTATGGGCATGTGCACACATGTGCAACTGTGCACACACACATGCACACACACAAAAGAAAAGCCTAAGATATACAGAGTTACCTGTAAGATATATTAACTATACCTTCTACACCTCCTTCTGTTCCTTACAGCCTATCAGCTAAAGAACACACTGAAATGTTAGCTCCATGGTTTCTGGATGGTAGCATATTTTCACTTTAAATGCTAACCATTTCTTTCATACATCATCTCCTGAAATAATGTCTCCCACCCGTAATAGCCTACCCAAAGAGGCTGCATGTGAAAGGAGCTCACCCTTCCAGTTGGTACGTGACTGGATGCTGTACAGACACCCAACCAAGTGGCTCTTGTAATTTGTAGTGGTAAGCACCCCAACTGTGTTTAGGCACAGTTGTGCTTAAGTATGTGTGGTGCGTATACACATAGATGCAGGATGTGTGAGCATCTTAGGCCAGCACCAGGAGAGGAGGCTGCGGAGGACTGTAGCTTGGTCAGCCACATGGTCAGTGTACAGTGTACAATACAGGCTCACTAACTGAGCAGCAAACCCATGCCACACCCACAAAAGCACTATCAAACCTTCCACGCAAAGCAGGATGGGAAGGGCCGCACGTATAAAACCATTGCAGCTCTGATCTTTTATGCTTCCAGTGAGTTGTCTTCTAGCCTTGAGCTAATTGGGGGTGGGCTCCTCTTCCTTGTGATTAGTCCCAAAGTAGCAGGGGACTGATCATTTATATAACTTTGTTCTTACTCTCCTTGTGTTTTTACTTCTTTTGTTACCAAGAAAGTGTGACTAAAATCGCAGTAGCAAATTGAAGCAAAAAACAAAAAAAAAAACAAAAAAAAAAAAACAACAAAACAACAACAAAAAAAAAAACCCAAAAAAACCCATCAAAACAAACATATTTACAGGGGAATCTCCTTCTGGGCCCCCAGCCCCTCCACAGACACTCCTATTTCTCACACCCAGTTTCAGTTTGGTACAAAAATCTCAGGGAGACTGTTTATTTGAAATTCAGAAAAATGTCAAAGCAGAATTCCTTTCCTGTCCTGGGCTAAGATGATTCCAACAGCAGAATGAAATGACCAGTGCAGAATGAAGGATACGGAGCATGGCTCTCCCTGGTGATTTATAGGCCTGAAGACTGGAATGGATGAGTCATGGGCCAATGGGATTAGGAGGGGCTGCTGCACAGCAACCCACAATTTGTCATCAACCTCTACTGCGACACCCCGCCAGCCCAACTGTGCTTTATCATTTGTAGAGACCTGCAGGTACGCTGTGCAGTTACTTCCCAGTTTTGTGACCTTCCAAGTTGCTGTGGAGCTGTGTGGCTCAAACTGTGATGTACTCATGATGGGAATGTTAGGAACAGGCCTGGGAGGTTCTTCTTATCCCTCTCAGGGTCATCATACCAACCAGAGCAATCCTCCTTTTTCTACCAGGGATCAAATATTAACTTGAAAATGGCAGAAATTAATGTTTATACTTTTTCAATATGTTGGATGATCTTTGAAGGCAAGGACTGTTTTTTTTTTTTTAACCAGGTTTCTGTTTTATCCTCAGTTTATGGAAGAAATAAAAAAAATGTTCATAATGAGTGTGGAGACATGAGCTTAAGGAATGAGTGTTTGGAAGTAACTTCCAACAAGACATCCAATCGGGGAATCTGAAACCATGATCTGGAAGCCTGGAATGGTGTTGGAGATAAAGTAGTGATGTAATTTAGGCTCTTCAAAAGTTTACATGTTCTAAAAGGAAGCTTGTCAAGAAGGAGAAAATTACTGGTATTTTTTAATAAAAGAGGAAATTTAAACCAGTGAGGCTCATTAAGCAGATCTAAGACAGCTGTTGTGTCCACTGGGGAAAGTGATTTGGAGCTAAAATTGCAGAACACAGAGAGAACTGGAGACATTTTTTCTTCCAGAGATTCCAAAGCCCATGAGAGAAAATATGCAGGCTTCCACACGTCTTATCAAGTTGGATCTAAGTTTACAATCTGCAATTTTAAAATTTTATTTATTTACTTTTATTTGGGTGTATGTATATGTGCCTGCTTGTCTGTATGTTCAGATGCTGGTAGGGCCTAGGCATTTGTGAGCCACTGGACTTGGGTCCAGGGAACCAAACCTGGGACCCCTGCAAGAGCACGTGCTTTTATCTTCTGAGACATCTCTCCAGCCCCCTAATTGACCCAATTTTATTCAACAACTCTAGCCTACTGTTGCATCAAGTAAAACACCATATACACTCAGAATTACTGACCAAATTAGGAAGATGGGGGCTATGATGAGGGGAGGGCAGAGGAAAGCGGTAATTGATTTTTTCCTTTTTTAAGGAAGTCTGATAGACCACGAGTATATCAGGTAGTGTTTGCTGCATAACAAATGATACAACTTTATGGCTTACAGCACACTGTTGATTCATCTCACAATCTCCTGGGTTGAGGAGTGCAGTCTGTCTTGGCAGGCTCAGTGGTCTGCTGGCTTTACTTGTGTCCGTCACCCTGTATGTAAGAAGAGGCTCGGTGACCTGCGGTGTCCTCATTCACACAGGGACAGTTGAATTACTCTTTGAAGGAGCCAGTTGTTTCTCTATATGGCTTTCTCATTCTCAGTATGGGGCAGTTTTCCTGGTAATCTTGGGGTCAGGAACACATCAAAGGGCAACTCCATTGCTAAGGTACTTTTCAAATCTCAGCATGAGTTGCCTTTGCTGATTGGTCAGAGTAAGTCACAAGGCCAACTAAAGTCAAGAAATGGAGAAACCGATTTTGCCGCCAGACAGGAATGCCATAATTGTTGGCCTTTTATGCGATCCATCAAGTAGGTAGTGCAGCATGGCCATGGACAGTAAAGAAAAGATAGAAATACCAGAGACACTGTCGGGAGCTGCCTAGTCTCAGATCAGCCTATGACCTGTCCAGTGGGTTTCCTCGGGGCAAGGCACTCATGGAAATGGATTCTCAATTGGCAAGGACCAGTAGACCATGGGACAGCGTAGGAATTTGCAAAATTTGTGTGGTTTGCAGGCCCTTTTTTTTCTCTCATTATATTGTTGATTCTTTGGGTGGCTTTTAGTTTTACTTTGTCAGTCACACACGACAGCTGTCTTTTTCCTGGGAAATTCTGCTCTTTTTCTAATACTTTCCCTTAAGCTTCAGCAGGGGGCTGATGCTTCTCAAATCTCTTATCTGGAATTACTAACTACAATTCCTAATCCTGGGGACTTTTCTGACTCAATGGAGATAGTTAGGTACATATGAGAAAACAAGACCTGGAACATTAACCATGTCTCACAGTTCTGGAAAGAAGAGCAGGGCATGCATACACGGACTTGGGAGAAAGCCTCAGGAATACACATAGTGCCAACTGTTGAGAGTAAGTTCCCTGGACACCAAGCATAGAATCACTGGCAGGATCTGGAATAATCCAATGGGAAAAAATTCAATGTAAATTTGGGGTGGGTAGATCCATCTTTACCATACACAGGAGCTTGTATTGGTGAAGTATGGTACAGTGAGAGTGGACAAGAGTGCCTTATCAAAGTGTGCCTTTCACAGAGAGATTGAGACATGGGACCTCTTGTGGAAAAGGATATCTTACAGACATGAAATAATTGTCTAGGTTTGAATATTGTCCTTAAAGCATTGTGCCCACATCTATTACTTTTTACTTCTGTAACCTCAGTAGCTGCCAGCTGCAGAGCAGGATGTGTCTGTCTCGATATTTAGTGAAGCCTGCAAAAATGCTCAACTCTGTGTCTAGGATAAGGCTATGTGGGGAGTGGGAAGGTGTATTAGGGGAAGTGTAAAGGGGAACAATGGGGGCTTTTTATTTTTATAATGATTACAATGTATTTCTTAAAATATGATGTATTTCTTAAAAGTCAAAAATAGCAGCCAGTAATAAAGCTGTTCATGAGAGCCTGGTAGGAAAAACTGCTACAGTGTAAATAAAAATGGCTGAAGCTATTTGGGGCCACTTGAGTGCAATCCACTTGGTGGTCAGATTTCTTCCTTGTGCCAACACCCTTTTCCTGTCTCAAGACCTAAACCTGAGCCGAGGCTGGACCCTGGTAAGACACAATCCTTGACTGTAAAAATTCACTATTCCAGGTGGTGGTAGCTAAAACCATACCTGATTGAAACTTAGTCCAGCTAGGAAAACTTGTTTAAGGATGATCTGGTTTTAGTTATCTCAGAATGAAGTATAATATTGGGAATATAAACTGGGCAGTGGTGGTGCGTGCCTTTAATCTCAGCACTCGGGAGGCAGAGGGAGGTGGATCTCTGAGTTCAAAACCAGCTTGATCTACAGAAGGAGTTCTAGGATAGCCAGGGCTACACAGAGAAGCCCTGCATTGAAAAAAAAGAGAGAATATATAGCTACAAATACCATCATGGGACAATACCAAACATGCCCTAGGTGTCTGGGATCCTTGTGACCTAAAACTAAGCAGGCAGTGATAATTCCCTTGGAATACCTGCAAATCCAGCCCTCTTAGTTCCACCAGGAAAGAAGATCCACCTTTCTTCTCCAGGGCAGGTATTAAGACCTGGGTGGTAAAAAGTAGATGAATGGGTGACAACACCTGGGTAGCCGAGTTATTTACAACAACATCAGGACTTGGTAGCATGTGAACGTCAAGCCTTGCCCCCAGAGGAAATCCTTTAAATTAATAATAAACTTGAAGGCCGGGCGGTGGTGGCACACGCCTTTAATCCCAGCACTCGGGAGGCAGAGCCAGGTGGATCTCTGTGAGTTCGAGGCTAGCCTGGGATACAGAGTGAGTCCCAGGAAAGGCGCAAAGCTACACAGAGAAACCCTGTCTGGAAAAATCAAATAATAATAATAATAATAATAATAATAAAAAACTTGAGAATACGGCCTGGAGGAAAGAGGAGGAAACATTCAAAGGGCAGGGCAGGTAGAAGATATGTGATAGTCACCTGAAGCAGTTAAATGGTGTTTTTTAAGTTATTGCCTGTTTTTATATGTGTACACACATATGGCAGGGCACACATATGGAAGTCAAAGGCCAAGCTGAGGGAGTCAGTTCTCCATCCACTTTGTGGGTCCTGGGGATTGAACTCAGGTCACCAGGCTTTGTGGCAAGTGCCTTTAATGGCTGAGGCTTCTCAACCTGCCATAAACAAAATCTTTAAGTTGGTGAGCCAGGGAAGACTCTGATGTTATCTGTCACTAAACATCTGAGTCAGTGTTGGCAAATACTTCTCTGCATTTTCTCATTGACAAAATCAAGCATTCTGACGGGACGGTTTTCCAAGTTCTCCATCTCTAACCTTTTCAGGGGAGCTGGGAAAAGAAAAGGATGGACATACACACAAAAGGAATGAGTATGATTGACAGGGTCTTCTTCAGAGCTCATCAAGAAGACCCAAAGTATCTAGAACTTTAAATATAGGGAATGCTTCTATGATTCATTTAACAGGTATTATCTGAGCACCTTCTGAAACACACCAAGGAAACTCAGTGGTCAGCGACTAGCTGATCCTCTGCATAGGAAGATGACTGGGTCATTTGGGTTTGATCCAGTTATTCTAGAGAAATCCACTGAGCGGGACTTACAGGAGTATCCAGCTCCGTTATTGAACCATTCTAAAGAAGAGTGCTGTTGGTTTGCCAGAAACAGGAAGGCTGGTGCATTAGCCAGGGTTCCATAAGGCACAGACTGATATTCTCTATATGTATTGAAAGGTGATTTACTAGGTTGGCTTATAGGATGTGGTCCTGGTAGTCCAACAACGGTCATCTCACACCAGAGAGCCCGAGAATCAGCTAGCTGCTCAGTCCACAAGGCTGTGTGTCTCTGCGGTCCCAATCTGGCAATGAAGGCCAGGAATATTCCTGGAGAGGTGCTGGTTGGGAACCCAAAGAAGCCTTCTCTAATATTAAAGAAGGAACACAACAACAAGACAGATGAACTTGCCAGGAGAAAAGGCAAGCAGGCAGAAAGCAAAGTTTCCATCTTCCATAGCCTTTCACCTGGTACCATCAGAAGGTACCAGTCACATTGAAGCGGGGGTTCTTACTGCTTCAAGTGATCTGATTAAGGGAATTTCTTGCAGGCATGCCTAGTGGCTTACATTCTAGTTGATTACAGATCTAGTCAAACTGAAAACCAAGATCAACCAAGATGGGCCTTCACAGTTGAACTTCGGAGAACATTGCAGTCAGCGATCACATTAGATAATTCCCCTGAGCTTCAGCTGCAACAAGCATGGACTAACTCCCATAGTTTTATCCAGCTCCGTAGTGCTGGTTTGGCTGTCCCAGTCCTTCCTTCGTGCTTCAGCTCCACATGTAGTGTCTCCACCAGCTTCAGGGTATGGGGCATTCATAACATTGTCTGAAAAATGAGTCAACAAAGAGAGGGCAGGCTGAGCACAGGCTTCAGAAGCAAGACATACAGGTCAAGTGTTGACTGTGATTACAACCAATGCTTCACATGATGGGTATTGCACATCAAACATTGCTTTAAGCAGTTAACACTCTACAGCTCTTGAAAGACTATGACAGAAGTGATAACAGCCTTACATTACAGATGAGGAATCTGCCCACAGGCAGGTAAGGAGCATCCTTAGTAACTGGCAGAGATATAACTGAAACCCAGGACTTGGCCACCAAGTCCATTCTTGTAAGTGCCATGCAGAACTTTATTGATGGTCCCAGAAAATGGGAGAGGAATAACTTCAGTTACTTCATGGGACAGCTGATAAAAGTCTTGGGAGAAAGGAATACAGAGGAACCAAAATCTAAGGTTAATATTACATGTATGAACAGTTAAGGACTGTTAAACTCAGCAGGTGTAGTAGGGCAAGGACAAAAAGCATGCAAGGATGTGTAATCCTTGACATGACTATCACTAAAGAAAGGGTCTTAGGCATCCACCCAGATGTGGGAAGTAGCTCGGTATTGAAGAAAGAATATTGGTATGGTAATTGGAATACAATAAGAATTCCAGACCCTTGAGGAAGTTAACACTTCTGGACAAATCTCCTAATGTAAAAATAATGGGTTTGGACTAGTTGAGAAATAAAGTTTCCTTCAGCCCTATTATTCTACACATGTCTCATGTTCAAAGCCCAAATGTCAGTTACAGACCAGTTGACTTTTTTAATTAATTTTTAAAATTTATTTTGCATACCAACCACAGTTTCCCCTCCCTCCTCTCATCCTGTTCCCTCTTCCCACCTTCTTTCTACCTCCTCCCCATCTATTCAGAATGGGTAAGGCCTCCCATGGGAGTTAACAAAGCATGGCATACCAAGTTGAGGCAGGACCAAGTTCCTCCCTGCTGCATCAAGGCTGAGCGAGGCATCCCACCATAGAATAGGTTCCAAAAAGTCTGCTCATATGCCAGGGACAGATCTTGGTCCCACTGCTAGGGGCCACAAACGATAAAGCTACACAACTATCACCCACATGCAGAGGGCTTAGGTCAGTCCCATGCAGGCTCCCTGGCTATAGGTCTAGAGTCCATGAACTCCCATGAGCTCGGGCCAGCTGTCTCTGTGGGTTTCCCCGTCATAATCTTGAACAGTTAAGGACCCTCCCTCTCTTCAAGTTGACTCTTGGAGCTCGGCCCAGTGCTTGGCTGTGGATCTCTGCATTTGCTTCCATCAGTTACTGGATGAAGACTCTCTGATGACAATTAGGGTAGTCACCAATGTGATTACAGGAGAAGGCCAGTTCAGGCACCCTCTCCACTATTGCTAGGAGTCTTAACTGGGGTCATCCTTGTGGATTCCTGAGAGTTTCCCTGGTACCAGGTTTCTCCCTAACCCCATAATGGCTCCCTCTATCAAGATATCTCTTTCATTGCTCTCCCTCTCTATCCCTCCCTAAGCTCGGCCATCCCAATTCCTCATGTTCCCCATCCCAATCCCTTCCCCTTTACCTTACCCCCTGCCCCCAGTTTACCCAGACATCTCTACTTCCCCCTCCCAGGGTGATCCCTGCATCCCTCTTAGGGTCCTCCTTGTTACCTAGCATTTCTGGGGCTGTGGATTGTAGCCTGGTTATCATTTGCTTTACATCTAATATCCACTAATGGGTGAGTATATACCATGTTTATCTTTCTGGATCTGGGTTACCTCCATTTGTCTGAAAATTTCATGATGTCATTGTGTGTGTGTGTGTGTGTGTTTTAAACCGCTGAGTAATATTCCATTGTGTAAACGTACCACATTTTCTTTATCCATTCTTTGGTAGAGTGGTATTTAGATTTCCAGATTCTGGCTATTACAAATAATGCTGCTATGAACATAGTTGAGTAAATGTCCTTGTGGTATGCTTGAGCATCCTTTGGGTATATGCTCAAGAGTGGTATTGCTGGGTCTTCAGGTAGATTGATTCCCAACTTTCTGAGAAACT
The DNA here is from genome assembly GCF_049852395.1 of Peromyscus maniculatus bairdii. NCBI lineage: Eukaryota > Metazoa > Chordata > Mammalia > Rodentia > Cricetidae > Peromyscus > Peromyscus maniculatus. The sequence goes on along the minus strand of NC_134858.1, from coordinate 57,971,282 downwards.
TCCATACTGATTTTCAAAGTGGTTATACAAGTTTGCACTCCCACCAGCAGTGGAGGAGTGCTCCCCTTACTTCACATCCTCTGCAACACAAGCTATCATCAGTATTTTTGATCTCAGGCATTCTGACAGGTGTAAGATGGTATCTCAGAGTTGTTTTGATTTGCATTTCCCTGATGACTAAGGATGCTGAGCAATTCCTTAAATGTCTTTCAACCACTTAAGATTCTGTTGAGAATTCTCTCAACAGAATGTACCATACATTTAAAAATGTACCATTTTTAAAATTGAATTATTTGCTATTTTGATGTCTAGTTTCTTGGGTTATTTATATACTTTTGGAGATCAGCCCCAGACCACTTGACTTCTTGGCAAACTTTTCTGAGATTTAGAACTAAACATTTCTTCTGCACAATTATGGAGCCATTGTTTAATCCACGTAATGGTAATAGGACAGAAGCCTGATTGTCTCAAAGAGGGCTTGGAAGTCTTTAAGAGAGCAAGCAGTGGTAATCAGATGCAAGGTAAGTGTAATCATGTTTTTGGGGGTAGAAAATTGAGCAGTGGGGACAAGATGAGAACTTCAGCTCACCAGGAACTTGAACTTGAAGGCAGGTAGTATCAGTCAAATGAGCTTACGTACGGGAAGGGATTATTAGCAAGCTGAGTCTTTAGTCAGCAGCTTCACAGTTTCCTTCCTCAGTAATTTTTTGACAGGTCGGCAGTCTTGGAGCTAAGGGGCAGGGTCTTCCAGGTCCAGCGCACTTGGTCCCTCTGCCCGCAGTGGCCTCAAGGAAGCAGGCTTCTCCTTCGCTGTTTGTCTCCAGGTTCGACCGGCTGTATCCTTTCTGGCCTCGGCTCAGCGGAAGTGCCGAACTGGGGTTCCAAATGGGAAGGTTCTTGGATATCTTCATCTAGCTCTTCCCAGCGATTCTCCCAGGAAAACCGGGAGATGCAGGCAAAGGGAATCAAACTTCCCGCGGGCAGAGTTGAGGCGGGTCGTAAAGAGGAGGGGACCGGAAGTCACGGTTGCCATAGCCACCGATGTGTCCAGCCTCTTCCTCGTCTTATCCTCCTCCGGATCCTCCCGCTGTTTTCACGCGGCCCGGAAAAAAGCCAGAACGAGGAAGTGCTGACGCACCGGGCCTGATAGATACACCCCGAGGCTAACCACTCGGACAACCAGCAGATCTGGGACGAGGACCAGACCGGAAATGGTGGTTTCTATGGCAACCCCTGAGCGGGTTGCCTGGGAGATGACCCCTTTTGGTCTCTTTGAATCTTAGCTGTAGCATTACCTCGAAGGAGGATCGAACATCCTGGACTGTCTCCTGCCATGATTCCCGGGAAATACCGCTCCGTTTCTGGCCGGGCTGCAAACAATGTGAGCTGGGCCTTCCTGCTTTTTTCTCTTTCCAGTAGTCTTGTCTTCTCTGACTGGCGTCTTTGTCCTAGGTGATGGGCTGTATAACTGGGACCAGGGCTGTTCAAGCTATTGTCTGATTGAGGTTAGGGGTTCGTGGGGCTAGTCCAAAGCACTCGCAGAGTATTTGACTGTGGTATGATGGATGTTTAAAATCTTGCCCGGGATCTGAGCTCCCCAGAAGGTGGAGCTGGTCTGCTAGGTAAACACTGGGATTCCTTTAGTTATCTCCCACCCCCTTTCTTTCTTTTTTCTATTGAGAAAGGAACCTGTTCTTAGACACTCCCACCTCCTTCATTTGAACACTGATATATTGATTGGCAAGAGAAATGGCAAGGATCCAAAGCTTGAGGTACAAGGTGGGTCAAATTGGTGCCTCCGACATCTTGAGAAATAAATCAATGAAAGCTTTTAATTCTTAGACATTATTTTACAAATCTTCAGAAAATGGTTATTAACTAGAAAAGCAAACAATGATGGAGCATTTGACGGTGCTCCGATGTCTGTGATGTCTTTGTACCATGGGGGGATGTGTATATTTACATATATTAAGAGTACATGTTGTGATTTAATTTCAGGTGAACTGTGGACTTCATCTGGTTATTCAAACGTCGTCAATTCCTGACAAAAACAAAGTAAGATTTAAGATGATCTGTGTTTAAACGTTGAAAATAAATTGTTAGCTAGTCTACACAAATAGTTGCATGTTTTAACAATAGATTCTGACCTGGAGATTGAGTATATCTATTTTCGTGTCCGATGTAAAGTAGATTTTATTTTCTGCTTGCAAAAAGCCAAATCACCCCTCTTGTATCAACTTAGGTCATTCCATTGGTTACAAGAATTCCCCTCTCCCCACCCCTTACATGTAAACATTTCTACCAAAGGTATTTCTTAAAATTGGTTGTATGGCATAGTTTAATTGAGAAATGCTTTTATTTCTTAGACATAGGTAAAATGATGCTGTCATTCTACTGGTGGTGTCTCAGGAGGAATAAAATGTAACATTTTAGGAGGGCTTCAGTCCATACTTCATTTCAAATCAGAGAAGAATGACTGGCTTGGCAGTGGAAATATTGTTACAGCGTTTTCATAGTATATCGTGTGTGTGTGTGTGTGTGTGTGTGTGTGTGTGTGTGTGTGTGTGTGTGTGTATCTGTGTCTCTGTGGAGGCCAGAGGAAGGTGTCAGATCCCGTGGAGCTGGAATTACAGGCAGTTGTAAGACACCCGTCATGGGTGCTCCCACGCTCGGGTCCCGTGGAAGAATAGCAGTGGTCTTAACCCATCGTTCTACATTCATACCAATTACCTGTCATATTTTGGAAGCTTCCAGAATTTCTGGCTTTTTCTTTGTTTTTTTGAGATAAAACCTTTTCTTTCTTTCCGGCCTCACCTCAGCACTCACACATACTCACCCACCCTCCCATGCTATTCATACACAATACACTTCTCCCTTTAACCAACGTGCACAGTTTCAACAATCACAATTCAACTGTTCCCTAAAAAGTTGTGAAATAGAGGTTTACAGACAGCGGCAGGAAGAGACTAAACCAGGCCAGAGGAAGGTGAATGGAAGGGAGCCACAGCCTCTAAAATGTGAACGTTGCAAAAAAGCTTCCTTGTTTGGCTCCCCTGTCTCATCATTTGATCATCTCCAATAAGAGCTGAGTTGACGGAAAAGGTGCTTCTTCTTAGAATCAGGCATAGTGGATTGCTTGTATAGCTTTCCTAGTTGCCTTTGCCAGGTCCGTCCTTTTCTACTGTCCAGTGCTTTTAGGAGAGTTGTGGTTTTCACCAACCTTTTTGTACCATTCACTTTTTTGTGCATAGACATGTAGTGTTCATGATGATAGGAAGCTAATGCTGATGTGGTGTTTATAGGATGGGTGAATGAGAAGCATCATAAGCCTTTGAAGATATATTTTTATGGCTAAACATAAGAGGTCATTCTGTCCTATGAAAAATTATTTTCAGTCCTATGAAAAATATTTTTAAAATTATTAATTATAAAATTAATTTAAAAAAAATTTGCAACATTAAAAATATTAAGAGACAAAATTATTCTTAAATATGCAATTTTATTATGTTAAAATTTGACATTTAAAGTATTTTAAAAATAAAAACAGTTCCAGTTAGCTTTTATTATTTGCAGTGTTTTTAATTGAGCAGATGATTCTGTCAGTTATGATATTTATGACAATTATATTTGTGGAGGGATCAGAAGTATTTTAATCTGATCATCTATAACTGTTTTCAGTTTCATGTTTGGAATCACACCTCCCATGCAAATTCCAATTTAGCCCATTTTAAGGTTTACAGCTCAGTGGCATTAAGGCCATTCACAGTGTTGTGCAGCTATCATTTCGATTTAGTTCTAGAACATTTTCATCATTCCAGACATAATCCCAAATTCATTAAGCAGTGGCTCCCTATTCCCCACTTACTTTAAACCCCAGGAAACCACAAATATGCTTTTTGTTTTTATGAATTTTCCAGTTGTGGGTAGTTCATATAAATAGAATCATATAATATATGGCCCTTCTTGATGTTTTCAAGAGTCAACCTTTTTTTTAAAGCATATTTTATCTGTTGCTTTATAATAAACTTCATTTCTTACTGTTATTTTTTTCTCCCAATATCTTCTTAAATACTGTTTTTCAGGTTGAATTCAAGCTTAATAGAGAAACACCATCATTTCCTGGGAGACTGTTACAGCATGATCTGGAGAGAAACTACTCAAGTAGGCAAGGTACTGTCAGGGTGCTGAGACAGGTTCGCTTTTTACACAGCATCGTTTATCTTGTCTGCCTAGAACCTGAACTACAAAATGAAATAGTTCAATTGATTACAAAATTGGTTTGATATTTGTTTAAATCAGATTTGGTGGTATAGATTTACATACACATACACACACACACACACACACACACACACACACACACACACACACACACCCCATAGTTGATTGTTTCTAATGCATTAAAACAAAACAAAACAAAACAGACAAAAAAAAACCAAAAAAACTTATTTTAGTTTGAAAGTAGGTTACAATAGAGAATAGGAAAAGAATGTTCTGATCATACATTAGAAATAAAAATAATGGCTAACTAACAGAACTGAGGATATGTGGAGACAAGTATTTTGAAAATAAGAAAACAGTGGAAAGTCAGGTATATAAAATAACCATCTTCTTCCCACAATGACATGCAGCCACACAGCCACACTGTTAAATAGCCATACAGTCACACAGCCACAAAGTCACACAGTCACACAGCCACAAAGTCACACAGCCACACAGTCACACAGCCACATAACCACATGGTTACACAGCCACACAGTCACATAGCCACATTGTTACACAGCCATACAGCCACACAGCCATAAAGAAGTCACACAGCCACAAAGTCACACAGCCACAGAGTCACACAGCCACACAGCCACGCAGTCACATAGCCACATAGCCACACAGTCACAGGCATTTCATCATTAGAAGCCTTAATCTTGATGTGAATCACTTGGGAGTTTGTTCAAAATGCAGAATCTTAGTGCATCCTTCCCCTCTTCCTCACTGTGATGTGGTAAGTTTTGGGTGTTATTTGGGGTGTGCATTCACAGCGCCAGGGTGGTTCTGACAGGTGTGGTGGTGATGTGGTTTGTAGATCACCCTTGAACAGATGTTAGGTAGTATGATTTGGTGGTACTTCTGAAACATGTTTTTAAAACATTAGTCAAGTCTGTTTCAGAATAGTTTACTGAGTTGAGCTAGTTATTTGTGGTGTGCTAGTGTTAATTGGTTCCACCTCTGCCTCTTAGGAGCACTTGCTTCGCACCCCCCCCCCCATATGCCTTCTGATCCTGTCGATTTGCCTGCTGTAAGAGGGCTGGTCAGTACAGGCCCTTTGATTGTCTGTTTCATTACTGTGTCGACAGACAGCAGTATTGCATAGTTTGAATATTGATTCATATCTCTGGGCCTTCCTCTTGGACCCATATAACTTGAGCTGACTTTTCTCTTTCCTACATCCTCCACTCAAGACTTTGTCAGTTCCGGAACGACACCACCTAGCTCTAGTTCCGGAGTGCAGGAGCATCAGCCCCGCCCCCCTCATTTGGTGCTGAGTGCATTCCTAGGGTGTGTGTTCTGCCCTCTCTCTGCTGTCAACATGGAGCTGCAAATTCTCAGCTGGAGGTTGTTTTATGTCTTCATTGTGAATTTCCTTAAAATTTTTGCACAGGAGCATCTTGATTCGTCCCTCAGCTGTGAACAAATCTCACTTTCTCACATTTTTCTAGAGTTCAAGGAATTATTAATTTATATTTGTATGATAAGTGAGAAAACATTACCAAATATTTGCTAATGAGGAAGTAGTGTGGATGTATGATTTTGTGAACCCCAGAGGCAAAGTTTTGTATTTAAGAGCCATGACCCATAAAATAACAAAATAAAAATAAATTTAAGCAGAAAGAAATTGAATTTGCTTTTTCTTAAAAGATCCAATTCATAGCCATTCTCTGTGACAAGACACTCATTTGACATGTCTTAAATGTGGACTTCAACATTTTCACTACACCTCTTCCATGGTCTAGGCAGTATTATGTAAAGAAAGTCACATAAGTTGTAGATATTATCTTCACTTCTGTACTCAGTTTTCTACAACCTAGAGCATACAACTCTGGAAAAAAATTAAGTTGACAAATTAAAAACATTTAAATTTAAATTTGTCAGGCAAGAAGACCTCTGTGTGATAAACTACACTCTCACATCTAGCCCTCCACAACCCACTTCAGACATTTCTTATTTTTAAAAATTAACCACACACAATCTAGCCACACAACATAGCCAATGGTTCTTTCAGTCAAAACAAAGGAACTTGATGTTCCAAAACTAGTTTGTCTAAAGTTTAGACTTCAGACTGGTAAGGTTTAGATCTAATGCTCCATGTGTGGTTTCCTGTAGGCCTTTTGGGTGTTGCTGAGCATTATTAGCCTGTGTCCTCAAGGCTTCGTAAGATCTGAGTAGTCCAGTGACTGCTGTGGCCCCATTCAGTCCCTTAAGTGAGCCTACACAGTCTGTCTGTGGAGGGAGCTCAGCTCCTGACGTCATGACAGATGAGTGGAAAATCTAGTCAGAATGTTGGTCATCAGAACATTCTCCAAGATGAGGCTCAGTGGCTCTCCACCACAGTGTGCTGTGCTCCCTGGGCTGCCTGTGGCTGCCCCCTCTCATGGGGACGCCCGTGCTCCAGCGGTCTAGCCTGCACCACACCAGTCACTTTAACCAGTTGTAGAGCAGTTGGCTTCTGAGCATTTTGAGGCACTACTTACATGAAAATGCAGGAATTTCTGATTTATTTCTTTGTAATAGAAATAAAGTACAAAAAAAAAAAAAGATTTTCATTTACGCTCCTATCAAGTGGAAAATCTCCCGATTGGCCCCTGCATCTAAATTCTGCTGAGATGTAAGGTGAGACCAGCTGTTGGGACCTTAGAGATCTGGTCAGGAAGTCAGGGGACGTGTGACAGAGCAGTGACACCACCCCTTCTGTGACCTCAAGCCATCTGGGGGCAGTCTCCACGGGAGTGCGTACACCCACGCAGACACATGGCTGTTCAAAGCTTCCTGTGTGTCCCAGTCACAGGATCCTGTGTACAGATTTTAAGATTTTCTTCCCTAATCATTTTGTCTTTTGCCATCTATGGTCGGGTGTATATCGTATCAGTGGTAAACTGAAAATAATGACATTTGCATGTAAGAGGAGCCGAAACACGTGGGATAGAATTCTTTCATTCATGAAGTGTAAATGGAACTTACTCTTTGATTTTTGCCCCTGCATTCCAAGTCATGGAAGCTTTTGATCTACTGTTAAAGCTCAGATTGCCTTGAAGTTCTAATAGGAATTTAAAAAAAACCTAATGAAATGTTAATCAGACAAAATGAGATTCTTTATTCCCTTGAGTTTTCTTTCATCGTGTTCTACTTACCTTGACAGCTAAGCTTTATGCTGCAGCTAATCCTTGAGCTGTTTTTGGTTTTGAACTCCAAATCCCTCTGTTGGTTTGTTAGGGAATATTATTTTAAGCTGTGTTACTTTTGTTTATGTTGCATTTGTTTAACTCTGTGAAGCTGTGTTACTGTGCCTGTCTAAAACACCTGATGGTCTAATAAAGAACTGAATGGCCAATAGCAAGGCAGGAGAAAGGATAAGTGGGGCTGACAGGCAGAGAGAATAAATAGAAGGAGAAATCTGGGAGGAGAAAAGATGAGGACGTCAGGGGCCAGCCACCCAGCTACAAGCCATCCACGGAGTAGGAGTAAGAGTAAGATTTACAGAAGTAAGAAAACGGGAAAAGCCCAGAGGCAAAAGGTAGACGAGATAATTTAAGTTAAGGAAAGCTGGCTAGAAACAAGCCAAGCTAAGACCAGGTATTCATAATTAAGAATAAGCCTCTGTGTGTGATTTATTTGGGAGCTGAGTGGTGGACCCCCCAAAAGAGAAAACAACAACATTGGTTCCTGTGGCTTGGGGATCCTGCCAGTGAGTGTTCCTGTTAGTTGACATTTGTTGCTGAGCAGTGTCAATTCTAGGTGCTTACCTCTTGGGACAGCATTATTAGCTCTCTTGATGTTTCATGTTATTCAGGAAAGTGAGATGTGAGCACTGATTATTTTGTGGAAAGCATGAGATGGCCTGGTCTTATATTGCTGAAAAGGCCAGCTAATACTGATACCACTGCTTCTCAATTAAGAGATATGTGTGTGTGACTTGATTTTAGGCTATTTTCATATCAGTAATGACCTCCTGAAAGTCTGCCGGCTTCTCGGTTAGGTTCCTCTTCAGGTAGTCTAAGGAGTAGGCTTCTGTGGTAGTCTCGGGGTCTACCATCCTGCCGATTACTCCATCAGGTTCTTCCTTGTCACTTGCTGCTTTCAGTGGACGCTCACTGTACAGAGACGAATATAGTAGATATCCTCTGGTATTCAGATTTTTGGAACTTTTTATCCTTGCTTCCAGACCACTCTATAATCTTCTACTTATTTAGAATATGTCTTAGTATTCACCTCTTTCTAAACTCATCTGTGAGGTTTTTTATTAACCAGTAACTAGACACACTACGTGCAAAGATACTGTTCTTCTTTTTAAAGAGTAGTTGTAAGTATTTAAAAATGTATGTGTGGATGTTTGCCTACATGTGTGTCTTCATCATAAGCATGCAATGCCTCCAGAGGCCAGAAGAAGGAGTTGGATCTCTAAGAATTGGAGTTAACAGATGGTTATAAACTGCTATATGTGGTTACTGGGAATCAGACCTAGGTTTTCTGTAAGAACAGTTAGTGCTCTTAACCACTGGGCCACCTCTACTGTTCTTATATAGTCTGTTTTTGCACATTCTTCTAGCTTATTCGTTTCATGTGTGTTTTTCTCCAAGATGAAATGCTTCTTACTATCAGAAACACCCAGCCAGCAGCCTGTCGACTTCACAGGGTGTCATATGCTCTTGGATCCTAGTTACAGTATCCTAAATGTGTCAACATCCACTTCGGTGTCTTTGTAACATTATCGAATATTAGTAGTAGCCTACTCAAAGGAAAAAAAAACAGTGATGTGAGGTTTACATCTGCTATCCCAAACTACTTTCTGTGTCTATCCTATAGCAAAGTCATGTATTTTATAGCTTTGTGATAAACTTTTTGATATTTTGAAGGAGATGGAAGAGTAGTAAGTCCGTCGCCTCGTAATAAGTCATCATTCATCTCATCCACAACAAACGGGACAGAACCCTGTGGGCTGGACATGAGAACGGCCACAAGCTCCTTGTCAGCATTTGGAGACTCTTCCATTCAGACACCTTCAAAGCCCAGAATCCGGCAGGGCTGTCATAGTGCTGGCCCCAATGTATCTGGTAATGAGGGGCTATCATGTAGTGTATCCTGTAGTTGGCATATAGTGTCAGGAGTCAGAACTGTAAAGGGATAAAGACAGCACCAGAGCACGTCTAGATTTTTCAGCTGACCTGTAAGGCAAGCAAAAGCTATTTGGCCCCAACAGAGCACAGAGCTTAGGGTTGAGAAAAAGAGAACAACCCCAGTGTAATAATCTTCTAGTATGGAAGCTGTGGAAATGTCTAGAAAAGATATCTGTAGGTTCCAAAGTTCTCTAAATAAACAGTGGCTCTAGTATCACAACTGTTAAGATTTACCTTAATCAAGTGATTTGTGTATCATTTTCAATAGGTGATCATATTAATCTGGTGACCTCATCAATGCCATCATTTCCTATTCTCCAGCGTTCTTCTGAAGAGAAAGTTCTTTACTCAGACAGGCTGACCCTAGAAAGGTGAGGACATTTTCTTTTCTCCTTTTCACAACATCTGTCTCTCCTGTTTGCTTCAGGTCTTCCCTCAGATGTCATCATCCTAAGAGTGACTTTTTTTTTTTCTTTTTTTTCTTTCTTTCCCTTTTATTTTATTTTACAATACCATTCAGTTCTACATATCAGCCACGGATTCCCTTGTTCTACCCACTCCTGCCCCCTCCCCTTCCCTCCAGCCCACCCCCCATTCCCACCTCCTCCAGGGCAAAGCCTCCCTCGAGGACTGAGATCAACCTGGTAGACTCAGTTCAGGCAGGTCCAGTCCCCTCCTCCCAGACTGAGCCAAGCATCCCTGCATAAGCCCCAGGTTTCAAACAGCCAACTCATGCACTAAGCAGAGGACCTGGTCCCACTGCCTGGATGCCTCCCAAACAGATCAAGCCAATCAACTGTCTCACCTATTCAGAGGGCCCGATCCAGTTGGGGGCCCCTCAGCCGTTGGTTCATAGTTCATGTGTTTCCATTCGTTTGGCTATTTGTCAAGGGTGACTTTCTATGGTCACCTTCTCCCCACACATACCACATACACATCCTCACCCCCTTCTCTGCTTTATTTTCCCCCTTAGTACTTAACGTTGTTCTCTAATATGTTAAATATTGACTGTTTGTTGTCTGTGACCTACTAGGATATAATCTTCATAAATGGTCACTTTTTTTGTTCAGTTATATTATTGGGCACCTAGAACAGAGCCTGGTACAAAGTGGGCTCTTGATAAAATGGTGGATGAGGAGGTGAATATATATAAGGTTTGATGAATATATATATATATATATATATATATATATATATATATATAGTGCATATATATAGTTTAATGCCCTTCTTTATAACCAGGAAGGGATTTGTAATGGGATGGTGGGTGTAGGATCCCACCAGACAGAACATCTGTGCTGTGCACAGCTGGCCATAGAAGGGCACAGCTGGCACACGGAATCAGCCCTCCTGCATGTATCAGGGAAAGGCTCTGTTCTGTAGGCAGAGTTCTAGTTGAGAACAACATCTCTCATGACAGCCTTAGAAAGTGAGTGGGTTTTGAGATTCCCATCCTAAATACTGCCTTATGTTTATAATTTTCCCAGTAGTGTCTTCATCTTTGAAGGATTAATTAGGAACTTCCCCTCCAGTCTTTAAAAACACAGTCAAGAATAGTAACCCAGCCTTGTGTTACTTGATATTCGTAGGGCCCTGTTTGTAAGACTGTGACTTAGGAAGTTTGATGCCTGTGTTGTAGCTCGGGGGTGGCTTGGGCAGCTTTAAAGATGAGTTTTTTGGCAGCATGAGCCTCCAGAATGGAGAAACCAGCACCGATGAGTAGACACTTGCTCTCCTTCAAAGGCTGGCTGTGAGATCGTAGCATTACAGTGCCCTAAGCTGTTGTATGTGTTGTCAAAAAAGTTGCATCAGCAGCAAGGAACCACCTTGGGAAACCTTGTTGGCTAGCTAGTGGGTAATAGTAGTGATTTTTGCATTGTTGTGTGTGTGGCTTCTTGGTCATGGGTCTGAGTGCTCAAGGGAAGACTCTAACCCTAAGAAGAAGTACTTGGCTCTCACTGGTATGAAAAGAAAGCCTGAAATACCAGAAAAGACAGCCTGTTCAAAGAAGGAAACAAGTCAAACTCATGGTCCTATACAGGCATGTTGTTTGAATCTTAGATGGTCTTTTAATGAAAAACAAACAAACAAACAAACAAACAAACAAAAAACCCAGAGCCAGATCAGGGTGAAAGATGAAAGGTCAGAGAAGCAGAACAGCCAGCCACTAGTTCTTACCTCTATGAAATCCTCAGCCTAAAGAGAGAGAGAGAGAGTTCCTGTTTCCTCATGCCTTAAATACCTTTCTCTGCCCTGCCATATTACATCTTGGGATTAAAGGTGTGTGTGCTTCCCAAGCAAAGGCATGAGATCTCAAGTGCTGAGATTAAAGGTGTGTGCCACCACTGCCTGACCTGTATGTCTAATCCAGTGGCTGGCTCTGTCCTCAGATCCTCAGGCAAGTTTATTAGGGTACACAATATGATATATTGTGTACAGGCAGGCATCAGTGATGGGGCAGGAGGGGTCAGAACCCAAGGCTTTTAGCAGAGCCCTCCTGGGGTAGTTAGGCCATTGCTTCCTATCTTGTTTTGGTGGCTTCCTGTCTTGTTTTGGTGGCTTCCTGTCTTGTTTTGATGGCTTCCTGTCTTGTTTTGGTGGACTGGCAGGGATTCCTGGTTAAGGGAAAGTGACTTTATCTCAAGATATAGAAGTTTGTGAAAGGAAGGCAGTTTGTGATTTTCCCGTGTGAGTAACAACTGATTCAAAGACAGGCGGTGAGGCTTTCACTATGAGAGGCCGACTGAGCAGGGAGGGTACGATTCAAGGTTGCTAAGAGCAACAATACAGACCTCAGCTAGCGTATCTGTAGTCAGTTAAGTTATAGTTTATGTAACAGAAATGTCAGCTGTGAGAGTATAAAGCATGGGATGAATTCTAAATATGAGCCCCACAAAACTGGTACTATTGCCCGTGGTTTTTACTTTTCTTTCCTTAAACCAGTTTCTCCAGTCTCTTTGCCCCACCCGTTTTCTCTCCTTCTCTTCCCCTGCCTCCATCTCTATCTCTCTCTCTTTCTGAAACAGGGTCTCACTCTGTATCCATTGCTGGCCTAGAACTCACTGTGTAGATCAGGTTTGCCTCAAGCTCAGATACCCACCACCTCTGCCTCTGCTTCCTGAGCGCTGGGATGGAAGGCGTGCACCACTGTTCCCAGCTGTAAGGGTCTGTTTTTAAAGCATGATAGCTTTATAACCATTAATATTCCCTTATTTTTTCCTGCTAACCATTTTTTTCATTGCAAAAAGAATTCTGATCACTTCCATATTGTGCCTGTGTTTATAGCATCTGATTTGTTTTCTTCAAAGCTCCTATTCGTGTGATTTCACTGAAGGGATGTTTCTAACTAGCCGCCACACTAATATTGTTAATACACAGAGCGAGCTGTATTTTCCTTGAAGAGCATTTGACTCTTCATGCAGAATCACCCAGGACCTTCTCCTTCCCCATGTTATGACATGGGTTGAATTCTTCAAGGGCCATGAACTTACTTCACATACGAAACAGTCCAGCTTTTTGCACAGAGGAGGTTCACTGTTTTAAATACAACTAAATAGACACACACTTAACGTTTTCATCTGTTCTTGGAGAACCACGAGTGCTGTGCAGAGAAAGCTAGTCTTGGGCAGTCGAATCCAGCAGCCAGCCCTGCGACACGTTCAGTAAGGGTTGCCCTACAGTTAAGGAGCTTCAGAGGGAATTTTCCAACAGTGTCCCCTCTTGTAGATGGCAATATTTCTTCTCGTTCTCATGAGCATTTTGTGAGTCAGTAATTCTAAAATAAGCTCTTTAGTATGGTTCATACTCCCATGGCTTGGTCTCTCAGGAAAATTTTACCATCAGTGACTGATACCAAAGGCATTTTTTTTCCCTTGGCTTTGTGACTTGGTTTGACCATCTAAACCTTCCCCTGAGAAGACAATTACATTTTAAAGTTTTTGATGTTAATGTCATGTGAAATGAATATTAGAGACTCATTTTAAAATACAGTGTGAGTTTAGACTTTAGTGGTTACCTTTGTCTTCTGGGTTTTTGTTTTTGCACAATTTACAATTAAATTTAAATCTCTTCCCTGGGGGCAGGAAGTGGTCCAAATTACTTTTTTCTCTTTAAAAATACAAATTTAATTGTATGCATGTGTGCGTGGGTGTATATCTGTGTACCTCATGCATTCCTAAGCCTGTGAATGTCAGAAGAGGACCCTGGAATCCCTTGAATTGGAGTTACAGGCAGTTGCGAGCTGAGGTGAGGTCCTGGGAACTGAACCTGGGTCCTGTGTCAGAGCAGTAAGTGATCTTAACTGCTGAGCCATCTCTCCAGCCCCAACTTACCTTTTCCTTCTCAAAGCCTGGGTGCACAGACATGCTACTGGATAGTTTTTGACAGAGGAAACAGGAAGGGGGTGCTGTCTCCGAATCTTACTCACTTCACGTTTTTTTCTAGACAAAAGTTGACTGTGTGTCCTATCATCGATGGGGAAGAACACCTTCGTTTGTTGAACTTTCAGCACAATTTTATAACTCGGATCCAAAATATTTCTAATCTACAGAGGTTAATATTCTTGGACTTATACGATAACCAGATTGAAGAAATCAGTGGGCTTTCCACTCTGAAGTCCCTCCGTGTCCTTCTGTTAGGAAAAAACAGGTATTTGTAAAGCAGTTTCTCTGTGTGTGGGGGGTATGTGAATATGGGGTGGGGGTGGGGTGTGCACTGTAACACGTGTGTGTGTGTGTGTGTGTGTGTGTGTGTGTGTGTGTGCGTGCGTGTGTGTGTGTGTGTGTGTGTGTGTGTGTGTGTAGGAACAGATGCGTATGTGTGCACATGCCTGTGCTCACAGTGTGTGTAGAGGTGAGAGAAGGTCCACTGGTGTTCTGCTCTGTCTCTCTGCCTTTTCTTCCCGAGGCAAGGTCTCTTGCTGAACCTAGAGCTGGCATTTTGGGTGTGTGGGTGGGCAGGGTCCTAGACTGGCCAGCCAGTGAGCCCCAGGATACTCCTGTTTCCACCTCTGCAGTGCTGTGATTCCACACCGATGCACCCAGCTTTTGTGTGGGTGTTTGGGATGCAGACTCAGTTCTTTGTGCTTGCATGCAGCACTCTTAGCCGCGAAGCCCCCCAGGGAGCAGTTCTGGCTTGCAGCCAGTAGAATCCATAGAGTGTTCAGATGGTAAGTCCAAGCAGAGTAGTACTTACTGTAGGTATCATTAGAGGAAAGCTCAGCGGAAGTCAGGGGTAGCACACCGGCCACGATGCATGGGAGCCTGGGCTTTCGTTCTAGCACTGGAAGAATCCATCCTGATTTTGTTCAGTGGGACTCAGTCTGACAGACTTGTTGGCATTGCTCCAGCGCCATGCCTTAGACACACGTGAGTGAAGGAGCCCAGCTTTGATTTTATGATTTCTCAGGATGTATTTTAAGCATGTGTGCTCACTTGAGGCTTGTGTATTTCTTGCCATTCTTGTTAGTGTTTGCCTGAGAGGGACATTTGCTACTTTGTGATTGTTGAATCAGTGGTCAATTCTTTTTCAGAGAGTAGTTCCTGTATGTTTTATTTGAATATTTATGTTTTTAATTTTGTATATGTGTGTATTTTCCTGAGTGCATGTCTCTGTACTGCCTGTGTGCCTGGTGCCTATGGAGGCCAGAAGAAGGTGTTAAATCCCCTGGAGCTGGAATTGCAGGCCATTGTGAGTTGCCTGATGTGGGTGCTGGGAGCTGAACCCAGGTCCTCTGTGAAGATGGCAAGTGCTCTTAACAAGGGTGCCATGCCCCAGCCCCTCAGTCTGTTTTAGTGTCGCATCTTGTGTCCTGCTCCAGCTCCCTTTTTATAGCTCCATCAGACAGTAGCTACACAGGTCCTGACTCAAGGCCTTGAAATCACTTCGGACTTTCCATTCAGTTTTACCAAGTAACTTTGGATACCTTAGAAGAAGGATTAACAGAGTCTAAAAATTAGTAACACTTTTTGTTTTAACCTTTGCAGGGTTCATGGCTGACCCCTGATAACAAAGAGCAATTCGAAAGAGACAATCACAACATGTTTATATAACTTTATGTGACACTGTAGTCTTCAGATAAGAAGACCCAAAGGAACAGATTAGAAGTTACATTTGTATTGTAGGTTGATGACTCATGGGCAACCTTAGAGGAGTGTGTTGGACAGAAGGAACATGGTCCGTGGTCTAACCTGGACGACTCAGCTAGCCCTTTGTGCAGTTCCTGCCGGCCTATTTGCATCCCTGTTGTTTTCTGTTTATAAGCAGGACTCATCTGGATGGAGGGGCTCCAGATGTCCTCTTAGGGATGTAGGTCCGAGAGTCTTTGTAGGGCCTGAGGGGAAAATGGTGGGAGGAGGTCAGTGTGACCTTCCTGCCTCTCCAGTTTTCTTATCTTTTCTTTTCTCTTCTCTTCTTTTCTTTTTCTTTTTCTTTTTTTTTGTTTTTGTTTTTGTTTTTTGGTATTTCGAGACAGGGTTTCTCTGTGTAGCTTTGCACCTTTCCTGGATCTCACTCTGTAGACCAGGCTGGCCTTGAACTCACAAAGATCTGTCTGCCTCTGCCTCCCGAATGCGCTACCACCACCCGGCCCAGTTTTCTTTATTTCAGCCTAAATTATATAATATTCCAAGTGCTGTGTTTGGAGATGTTGTCTTCTTAACTGTATTCTCAAGGTCATGTCCCAGAATTTTAGGATTGTATTTTCCCCTGATGTTTCTCTGAAAGTTTCTATCAGTGTAGTTAGTTTATTAGTTCAAATGTTGCATTAAGAATTCCACTGAAGAATAAATTACAG
Organism: Peromyscus maniculatus bairdii; assembly: GCF_049852395.1. NCBI lineage: Eukaryota > Metazoa > Chordata > Mammalia > Rodentia > Cricetidae > Peromyscus > Peromyscus maniculatus. The sequence continues at coordinate 57,955,103 of NC_134858.1, read as the reverse complement.
AGTTGGAGGGTCTGGAGAGGGAGCTCAGTGGCTAAGAGAGCATATTGTTCTGGCAGAGGACTGCAGTTCATTTCCCAGCATCCATGTCAGGCCTGTCCTCAGCAGCCTTTCACTCTAGGGGATCTGATGCCCTTGTCTGGCACTCACTTGCTCTCCATACACATAAATGCATAATGAAACATAAAAGAAAAGAAAAAGAAAAGTTTCACATAAAGAGAATTTGGGAGATTATAGAACCATAGAAGATTAAAGTTTCAAGTGACCTCAGAAGTAAGTCCTTTCATTTTAGAGATGTGGGAATGGAGTGGTTGGATGGATCTGGCATAGTCAGCTATGTATAAACTGCCACACACCAGGAGGATGTTTCCGGGCAGCTTACTGAGGAGAGAAGCTGACTTTAAGGCTTTTCTTCCAGTTGGGCCTTGCAGGCTTCCACAGACATGACTCCTTTCTGGTTCTTAGGGTCTGGTTCTTAGTGTCTAGCTCACATTTATTCTCTAGCGCCACTGCCTGAATGTCTCCCTTTTTTACCCTAAGATGAAGATGTTCTCGAGAGATATCTGTGATTCCCATTTCTAATTGTAAACAATATTCAAATGCTGATCCTGGTTGCATCTATTCTTCCTGCCTATTTCTACTTTTCAGTTTCTGAGAAACAGCTTCTTCATCTTGACCCAGAAGACAGCATTGTTGGGTCTTATTGAAGGTCTTGGGGTTCCTACTCTTAGGGACCCAACATCCTCTGCTAAGTGCTTGTTTTCTGCAGTAAAAACAATCTAATAGTCTCCTTCTCTTCTTCTCTTCCTCCTTCTCCATATTTTTATTTGCTTGCTCTGCACAGCTGTATTTTGATTTTTACAGGAGACACTGTTAAATAGTTGTCGAACTGCTAGTACCCATGCATCAACGGGAATTGTGTTACAAGAAAACATGCTACACTCTCCAAGATCAGGTGTCTCACAAGTATCTGTTGCATACACCTCTGATTCCTAAAACATCTGTCAGTGCTCCTGGCTGGAACATCTGCTGACATAAGTCCCATAGACTCTTAGATGAGAGCTCTGGCCAGCAGAAGGGGCCTGGCTGAGCATCTCCAGCTGTGTGTTGTGGATGACTTTCTGTCTCCTGTTGGTCATAACAGATTTCCCCACCTTCTTTTGACAATTACTGAGGCAGTGGGACCAGAGCATACAGGCTTCTGGGTTCAGCTGGCCCGTGGTGGAGTTCCTTCCGTGCCATTTCCTTGGTGTCCTCTAAGCCCTCAGGTCTCAGGTTCACTGTCATTATGTGATTACCCAGAACCTTCAGTTCCACTTTGCCGGGATAACCACACATGGGTGGACCAGAGAACTCTAACTACACATGGGTCCCATGGGCCTCCAGATCAGAGTGCTCTGGATGATGACAAGTTCTGTTATCCCCGGAGAGTAGTTTCGAAATGTTGATACCATGATTCTGGGCCTGGAGAAATGGCTTGCTGGGTAAGATGCTTGCCACACAAGCCTGAGGTTCTGAGTTCAGATTTCCACTTACGAATGCCAGGCATGGTCGTGTACACTTGTAACCCCGTGATGGGAGTGGAAATAGGCAGATTGTAAGGGTTTGCTGGCCAGGCAGTGTACTCAAAATGGTGTGCTTCAAGTTTGGAGAAACACCCTGTCTCAATATGCAACCTTGGGGAGGAAAAGGATATACTTGGCTAACACTTCCACTGTGCCTGACACTGCCTCCCCCTCCCCCACAACACACGCTTTGACCGGAGGTCAGAAGTGGCATTGCTTTTCTCTAAAATGAGCCATTTCTGCATCTTTTCCCAGTGGCATGCATCTGTTACCACTCTGTGTGCATTCAGTGGGAGATGGAGAATTTAAATATTAAAATGAGCATATCTTTCTGCCTCAGCAGCTTTGATTCACTCATAGATGTGATATATCTACATTTCTATTCAATTCTGCTTATTCTAATTTTCAGAATCAGGAAAATCTCAAATCTGGAGAATCTAAAAAATTTAGATGTCTTGGATCTTCATGGAAATCAGGTATTGTACAGCTCCCCTCCCTCCCTCCCTCCCTCCCTCCCTCCCTCCCTCCCTCCCTCCCTCCCTCCCTCCCTCCTTCCCCACCTCCCTCCCTCTATGAAAATCTGCAGCACATTTCATGTTATAAATGTTTCCAGTATCATGCTAACATTGAGTTGTAAGAGTCACTTTATGAACTCATTGACTTTCTAAGGGCTTCAGCCTCTAGTGCAGGATTTCCTAGTTTCTTAGAAGTAAATCACAGACGAGACCCCGGGGATCTGTCTAATTATGACAGTGTTTATGTAGGCAAACTCAAGAACTGTAATCTTCCTTCTGCATCGGTTTTTCTCATTCACTCTGCCCCTTGCTTCTTCGTCAGAGGTCATCACTGTCCTGGATTTCGTCATGCCCTTGTGGGTTTTTAAGTTGGTTTGTAAACATAGTAAAATTTTTATCTTGTAGCATACTTATTAGTCAGGATTCTCTAGAGGAACAGAAATTGTATCATGTATCTGCTGACTAGTTTTATGTGAACTTGATACAAGCTAGAGTTATCTGAAAGGAGGGAACCTCAAGTGAGAAATGGCCCCCATAAGATCAGGCTGTAGGCATTTTTCTTAATTAGTGATTGATGTGGGAGGGCCCAGGCCATTGTGGGTGGTGCCATCCCTGGGCTGGCTGTCCTGGGTTGGATAAGAAAGCAGGCTGAGCAAGCCATGAGGAGCTAGCCAGTAAGCAGCACCTCCATGGCCTCTATCAGCTCCTGCCTCCAGGTTCCTGCACATTTTGAGTTCCTGTCCTGACTTGTTTCAGTTTTCTACTATAATGTGGAAGTGTAAGCCAAATAAATCCTGTTCCTCCCCAAGGTTGCTTTGGTCATGGTGTTTCATCATAGGAATAGAAACTCTAAGACAGTGTGTGTGTCTGTGTTCTATTAAAATGTCTCATACACTATAGTCCAACAATTGTGGTCTCCCATTGGAGAGAACAGAAATCTGCTAGTTGATTAGTCCACAAGGCTGGATGTTTTAGCACTCCCGATCTGATGCACAGGCCTGGAGAATTCTGGGAGAGCTTCTGGTCTACAGTTTACAGTGGAAACCCAGAGAAGTTGGTTCTAACACCTTTGAAAGAATGCAGCAGACCTTGCCAGCAAGAGTGAGGGCAAGCAGGCAAAAAGCAAAGTTTCCCTCTTCTGTACCCATTTATCTGGGCTGCCACCCACATTTAGGGTGGATCTTCCCACTTCAAGTAATTTGATGAAGAAAATCCCTTTGGGGTGTTCGTCAGCCTGCACCTTAGTTCATTCCACATCCAGGCAACTTGATGACCAGATCAGCAGTCATTCATACACACTATTTTAAAACTATCATGCAGGTGAAGCATTTTATGATGCTAACAGTTTTAGTAAGACTATTTTGATATAGAAATAATGATTGCACGAGGTTTTTTAAGTTATGACATACCTTTGAGAATTTGCAGGCACCTGTAACGAACACTGCGTCACTTGATCGTGTGCAAGTGTCATCTGCCGGCCGCTGTTCAGGCAAGCACTGTGTTTCAGATGCACACCTTACTGCATATCTTACAGCTTCGTGCTATCAGAGTCCGATACGAAGATTGCACGTTTGTACCAAATAGTTATTTCCTAAAGTTCCATAGTCACAAGGGAGGGAGTTTGAAATGAGAATCTGAGTCGTCTTTTAAAATAACCAACTTTAACAAGCAAAACTGGTGTTTCAGAGCAAAGAGGGGCAGCCTTTGTGGTGTTAGGTCCCTAAAACATCAAAAGGTGGACCATTCAATACAAACATCAAATTAGCATCAGAGCCTGAGAGACAGCTGAGGGGTAAAGACATGTACTCCCAAACCTGACTCCCTGAGTTCTATCCCTGGTACTTACATGGTAGGAGGAGACTCTGACCTCACTCATGCTGGGCATCTGCATGCCTTCCCCCCTAAATAAAATCAATAAATGTGAGAAAAATAAATAAAGGTTAAGCACCAGTTAAGTGAAAGTTGACGATCTTTAGAATTCACTCTCATTAGCATTGTGGGAGTCTTTCTGGAGTAAGCATTCAACACCAGTGAGTGTGGAGGAGAGGAGATGGCACCAGTGGACCAAAGCCAGGCCAGCCCCTGAACGGCTTCAGTGCCAGGTCCAGTTTGTGACCACAAGGTGGGGGAGCGAGCGAGTGAGATGTTACAGACGCTTACATGGCAGTCAGCAAGAGGCCTGTGTGGCCGGCATCAGCGGTTGTTAAGGGCAACGACCCTTTGATTCAGCTGTGTCTCCAGGTCATTCTGTTCCAGGGAGCAAGGGGACCGTGTGTGGCAATAGGCGGTCCAGGTGGTGCTGTAAGTGAATCATTAAATAAATCAATATCTAATAACTGGTCTTTTCTACCTTACTATGCTTCATTAGAAGTTAAGATTGCCTAGTGAGCATAATGTTCAGCACAGTTGTCTCATGGATATGAAAGTATTTTGAGGAGTGGTGATTCTGGTCAGGAAATGGATCGAAGTGATGGAGAGGAGCTGTCTTGGTTTGCTTCCTATTGCTGTGATAACACCATGCCCAAAATCACCTCAGGGAGGAAAGCTTAAAGTCAACAGTCCATCACGAACGGACGTCAGACAGGAACTTAGAGGCAGGAACTGAAGCAGAGGCAGTGGAGGGGTGCTGCTTACTGGCTTGCTCTTCATTACTTCTTCAGCCTGCTTCCCGATAGCAGCCAGGACCAAACTGCCCAGGGGTGACTACACACAGTGGGCTGCGCCCTCCACTGTAAGTCAGTTAAGAAAATGTCCCCACAGGCTTACCTACAGGCCAGTTTGGTAGGGCCATTGCCTCAGTTGAGGTTTCCTCTTTCTGGGTAACTCTTACTTGTATTAAGTGGTAAAGGACTGACTGGCACAGGGGAGGCTGTTCTCTGGAGAGAGGACAGTTGGGACACTAGTCGGAGCAATCTCACAGTGGGGACACTTTAGTGGTAGGTGTGGTAAGGTGGCAGATCGAATAAATATAAAGTAGGAACATTAAGACTTAGCCTTCTCCATGGTGAATACAGAGGCGTCTGGGAGATTGGCTCTAGTTTCTAATTCAGATTTTGAGCTGGCTTGCCAGACTTTGTTTTCCTAGAGATTCTTCAAAAAGATACATATGTGCTTCTAGAAGATTCTATTCTTTCAGTAATAGTTTTCTCAAGGAGAACGTACCTTTCCTGTGGTTTGCAGACACTGCCCTTTCCTTATCCAGAGTGGGAAATTTGTCTTTATCCAGGCACCGGAACATACAGTTCTCCTGATGTGTTCAGAAGCCCTGGACTCTAGTCACCATGGCTCACAATTAGGCCTTCCTTTTCAACATTCCCATCATCATTTTGTCTGTCTGTGAAGTCTGTCAATCAAAGTCTTTATGTGTGCTCTTTGCATACTCTTTGCCTACAGCTTCTGTCACTTTCTCTGTCCTTGTGACTTTGTCCATGGCTGAGAGAATTACTGACTTTATTCCACCACTTGCTGTGACTTATGGAATTGTAAGAAGCCAAATTAACATCCCTAGTGATCATTTTACAGATTTATAGATTAATGGGTCTGGAGAGATTGCTCAGTGGTTAAAACCATATGTTAATCTTGCAGAGGACCTGGGTTCAATTCTCACCCCCCACATGGTGGCTCATGACCATCCATAAATCCAGTTCCAGGGTTTCCAACGCCCTCTTCTGACCTCTGTGGGCACCAAGCACACATGTGGTGCACAGACAAACATGTAGGCAAAACACGTATACATAGAAGATAAACAACTATTTTTAAAGTTGTAGACTAATGCTTAAATACAAGAACTAAAAATGTTTCCAAAGTAAAAGCAGAAAAATGCAAGAGGCTCTAATTTAGGCCCCACAGGTCTATGAGGAATTAGAGAAACAGTTTTCTAAGGGAGAGTTCAGGAATATATATAGAAGAAAGGAGAACTGCTGTACTTAGTCAAACTTAGTTCATGAAAACAAAATACCTAGCCTAAACCCTCGAGTAAAGAAAGGTTCTTTTTTGCTCACAAAGGTTCAAATCTAAAACAAGGTGTCTGCATTTGGGCTTCTGGCAAAGCCAAGAGAAATTATTAGAACATTCACATCTTGAATCAAGAAACAGGAAAGGAGGGAAGGTTGAGGTCCCATAATCCCCTTCAGGGCACATCCCAGTGACCTAATGACCTTTCTCTAGGCCTTACTTCTTAATACTCATGGCACTTTCTGGTACCTGCACCCTAAGAAGCCAACCTTTCTATGGGGATTTGTGGGGCACACTGACCCCAACTATAGTAACCCATTTGTGTCTTTCTTGAGCCCAGCAGAGTTGGCCATTCATACTTTCAAACTGCTTCTTTTTTTTTCTGTTATAATTACAGCTCCTGTCCATCTCCACACCTGTCTCTTTCACACTCCTATTTCTGCTTTTTCTCAGTATTTCCAGAGAGTTTTTCAAGTTTGTGTTTATATTACTAATTTCCTTTTATACAGTCTCTGTTATAATTTTATTAAGTCCATATATTTCAAATTACATTATACATTTATTGCCAAATGTCTTACTCTGTATCATCATCATCTTCTTTTTTTTTTTTGAGACAGGATTTTCTGTGTAATTTGGTGCCTGTCTTGGATCTCGCTCTGTAGACGAGGCTGGCCTCGAATTCACAGAGATCTGCCTGGCTCTGCTTCCTGAGTGCTGAGATTAAAGGCATGCACCACCACCGCCTGGCTACTCTGTATCTTCTTGTACAGTTCTATCATCTAGAAGTCTCCATAACCTGGACATTTCTTTTTAAATTTTTATATAACTTTATTTTACTTTAAATCAATTAGATGAAAAAACTTGGAACAAATTTTAAACATAACCACAGGTTACCTTCATATATTTTCCAATTTATAATACACCATTGCATATGTCTCTTCTTGAGCCTAGAAAGAATACAGATGTTTGTTGGTTGCAAAGAGTCCATATAAATGGAAACTGTATTATGAATCTAAAAAAAGAGCCTTTTAGCAAACATTTGTTTTGAAATGTTAGATTAAAAAAAATCCAATTGTTATAGTGATGTAAATGAGCAGATTCATATTTACTGACGCTGAAATTATTCTTTAAAAAAAGATTTGTGTGTGTGTGAGTGTGTGCTTGCACACGTGCGTGTGTGCACGCATGCACAGGTGCCATGGAGGCCAGAAGAGAGAATTGGATCCCCTGATGCTGTAGTTACAGGCAGTTGTGAGCTGGTAACCGAATTCTGGTCCTCTGTAAGAGCAGCAAGCTGTCCCAGCCCTGGGGGTCTTTCCAGACCTGAGATGTATCCCCTTAATGAAAAATAATACATTGAGTAAATCTCTGTTTCCTAAGGATGCCCTGTGAAGAGGTTGATGAGTACCCCTCCCACTTCCGAGTCAGAGACACTCAACCTTTGGGCTGTGTTGGCTGAGTAATAATAATGCTATGTTTGCCTCACTTCCTGAGAACTTAGGCTGCTCTGCTGTGGGCTGGTGCTTCTGTGCCTCTGTGTGGCTTCCACAACCTAAGTTCTTCTGTTCTGCAGGCCAATGCCTACCACATTGCACCTAACTGAGCATTGTCTCCTGGCCTGAGCTCTTCTGTTACAGAGTCCATCTTTTCCTCCCACAGGGGCTCCTAGTCCCCTCCATCTTTCCAGTCAGACTCCTCACTGACCTCAAGATCCTGGTAGTCCTGTCCTTTGCTTTTGCTCTCTGAGACTTGATGTGCCCTGTCAAAGCATTGTGAGCATGGGACTTGGGGCCAGAGTCAGTTTCTGTATGACAGGTTGTGTGTACATGGAGGAGCTGGCAGCCTTAGAGCTTCTCCAAAGGGACTCATGGTTATTTGAGGAAATTTATGTTTCTCGATGTTTGTTAGGGTCAAATTGTCACTAGGATCCTTAGCTAATTTTCACAAGTTGAATGACTTCATAGGACTTGCAGTGAGATGCTTAGATGGACTATGAATGTCTCGGTATAAACTTGTCATTAAATCTGGTGACTTGAATATTTTATTTTTGGAGTTTTATGACATGCCCATGCTAATCATGCTTCTCCCTGCCCTTTTCTTTTTTTTTATACAGATCACCAAAATTGAAAATGTTAATCATTTGTGTGATTTGAGAGTTTTAAACCTTGCCAGGAACCTCTTGAGTCACGTTGACAATCTCAATGGTCTGGATTCGCTAACTGAACTTAACCTCCGACACAATCAGATCACCTTTGTGGTGAGTACCACAGTGACTACATATGCACCCCGCTTCTCTTTGGAGGAAGTGATGATAGTTCAGCATCGCGTGTGTAATGCCGGAATCTGAAGTTATTTAGGTTTTTTTTTTTTTCTGAATTTAAATTGTGAATATAACTATGGAGCTTTGTAATATGTTGAAAAGGAGGTGTTTTCTATTTTCAAAGGTAAATATAAAATTACAAATGGTAGAAGTGTCCTCTAAATGAAGCAACTGGTGTTCCTGACTACTGCTCCTCATCCTCTGCCATGGGTACTGAGTTAGATGGGAAGGGTATTGGTGTGTACCCAGGAGAGACGCAGAGGGAAGATGTAGAGGTCCATTAGATTGTCTTCTGGCAGTTCCCAGGAGGCCTCCTGATGAAGGAAGAGTGCACAGGGCTGCAGAGGCCTACGTCGGGTCTCAGCTTTACCCCTAATCAGTTGTGTGACCCTGGGTGAGACACTGGACCTGTCTGGGTCTCATTTCAGATTTGTTTAAAAATGAAGTAATCGGGCTCGGTTGTCACTTGTGTCTCTTGGCTTGCTGACTGTAAAAGAGGACATAACAACAGCTTAGGACAGTGTGTGAGCAGAGGGGAAAGAGACATACATATTGTGGGGACAAAACCTGAGCCCTCAAACTGACTTGAGAAGTGGTTCTCGGGTTGAGTGGCCCTTTCGTAGGGGTCACCTAAGACCATCAGAAAACACAGATATTTACATTACGATTCATAACACAGGCAAAAATGACAGTTTTGAAGTGGCAACTGAGATGATTTCGTGGTTGAGGGTCACCACAGCGTGAGGACCTCTGTAGAAGGGTTGATGCATTAGGACGGGTGACAACGCCTGGGCTTGACAGTGCTGTGATGGCAGAATCCTAAGAGTGGGGCTTACGATCATGTGATGCTCTCCTTCTCCTCCATGATGAGAACTTGACCTCCTCTGCTGTGGAGTGCGGACCTGGGTTCAGTTCCCAGAGGCCATAGGGTGACTACCCTTACTTCTTCCCCAGCAGAAGGACCTGATGGTTTTGCTGGAAGTGGGTAACTAAATAGTAGCCTGATGCGGAGGCCTTGTGTATTAACACAAAGGTGGAGGTACTAGAAACACGTCTTCAGTTTTGTGATACGATGCCAACCCAATGGCAGCATCATCATCACTTTAAGAGTTTCCTTTGTGCCAACACTGGAGAAAAGCTGAATCTGGGCTCTCTGATGTCATGCATGAGCTTTCAAAGGCACACCCTCCCAGATTCCCTTCCTTAGAGAACACAGTGTGCTCTCTGTGGTGTGCAGATGTGGGGGACAGGCGATGCTCCACTGTATGGATTGGTTTCACTTTCATTTCTCCCAGAAAGTCTAAGGAAGCTAGTGCCTTGGCTTCTGAAGGGAGGATATACTCAGAACCTTCCCTAAGACCTGATCTATTGCACAGTTATTTCGGAATCGTGTCAAGGCCTCCGCAGGTTGGATGAAGTGGTGGAGCGGGGCTTTGTTTTCAGAGCTTCCAGACTGGATTACTTGGCTGTGCTGCTGAATCCTCACAAGCTGCTCAGTCAGGACTTAAGTCTATCCTCGGATACTGGGGCCGGTAAGCATCCAAAGAGCTCCTGCTAGTTGTGGGCAGCAGTCTGCTGCCCTAGCATGTTCCTTTCCAGAGTTTGGCTTTCCCTGGGAAAGCACATGCCACTCAGCTGGGAACTCACTGATTGCGAGTGAGTGAGTGTTGACTCTGCTCACTGCTGTGGCAAAGGAAATTGTATCCATTCATGAAACTTAAAAAGACAACAGTATCATGCATATATCTTTCATAATGATAAGTATAATGCAGGAAGTTGAATGTACATGTAAGGTAGATAAGGGTGTAGTTCAGATCTTAAGTTAAATTATTTCTGTAGCACCCTTCTCTTTATTCTCTCTCCCTCTCTCTTTCTCTCTCTCTCTCTCCTCCCTCCCTCTCTCCCTCTCTGTCTGTCTGTCTGTCTCCCCCTCTCCCTCTTCAGACAGAGCCTTCTTATGTGGCTCTGACTGGCCTGGCGATCACATGGATCTACTTGCCTGTCCTGCTGAGTGCTGAGATGAAAAGTATGAGCTCCCATGTCTGGCATGTAACCTTTGCTTAAAACATCCAAAAGACTTTTCAATCTGAGGTTACATTTTTTTTCTTCATCTTTTCCTGCCCTTAGGTTCAGTTACCACACTTACTCTTTCTTTGGGGTTGGGGGTGGGAGATTTGTGGTGAGACAGGGTCTCATGGGGCCCACACTGGTTTTAATTCCCTCTGTAGCCAAGGAGTGACCCCTAATACTCCTGTCTCCACCTCCCAGGTGTGAGATTACAGGTGTGCTCCACCACATTTGGCTTTTTTTTTTTCTATGTAGTGTCTGGTGATCATTAGGATGCAGATGCCTGAACAGGCCAGAGGCATGCAATCTCTGAAGTAGTGGTTCCAGGTGGTTGTGAGTTGCCGATGTGGGTGCTCAGAACTAACTAGCCTCTGGAAGTGCAGTACATGCTCTTAACCACTGACCACCTCTCCAGCCCTGTCCAGTACCCTTTAGGCAAATGCTCTGACACTGAATGGCCCCCAGCCCTTCAACTAGTGACTTTAAAATGTTGGGTAGTGGCTTGGGTGTCTGAGCCGTCTTTAGCCATAAGGGGCGGGGTGGGGGGAGGGGGTCTCTCTGTCTCTGTCTCGGTTGATCACTGGGTTGTGTAACTTGGTGTATTGGACACACTGGACATCCCTTCGGGCTGAGTGGAGAGGAAACTGCGACTCACGCGCTAATTGCTGAGATAAGGAAGATTTTACTTGGGCGGAAGGACTTTGTTTGCTTTTGTGCTGCATGAGAGGCCCTTCCTGTCCCCTCCCCCCGCAACCAGTCTGTTTTTGCCACCACCATTACTAACCCTCTTCCCAGAGGAAGCTCCCTCTCTGTCTCACCTGCTTCACATCCTGCTGAGAGGGCAGATGTGGAGCTCCTGCTGAGGACTCCATCACCCAGCCTCTCTGGATGTGTACCAGGGATGGGGGTAGGGTAGGGTTAGGGTTGGTTCAGGAATTGCTGTTGAGCAGACAGATGTTAAATTGCATACCTCTCCAATATGCTTCATGCATGCCTCCCAGACCTGATCTTTGCGTGTCCAGACTGAGCATGTGCCATGGGCTCCCATCCAAGGGATTGTGTGAAGTGCAGCATCTCTCTGGTGGTTCCCAGCTGCAGTCCCTCTTGCTCAGGGCCATCTCTTGGGAAATTCCACCGGCTTCCTGAAATCCATCCAAAATGGCGATCTGTCCGTGACAGCTCCCCCGCTTTCTGAGAATTTAGTTAGGGTAGTGTGTTTCTGTTGAGCCTTGGGAGGGAAGCCTGTTCCCTGCATGTTACCTGGGACCAGAAACCTCTCATGCATTCAGAGTCAGGACTCCTGTTTGTTTGCCATTCTTTCGTGGAAATTGGGTCATTGTAGAGCTAAACATATTTTTAGTTTCCATGGTGGTGTCCCCTTTTAAAATTTAGAACTCAGGGGTGGTGCTCAGGCCTGTACTCCCAACTCTCAGGAGGCTAAAGAAGCAGGAGGCTTACCATGAGTTCAAGTCCAGCCTAAGCTTCATGGTGAGTTCCAGATCAGTGTGACCTAGAGTGAGACTCTGCTTCAAGAAAAAACAAACAAACAAACAAAAACCCCAAACTTAAAACATCCACAATAACTGGAGATAATACATCAGTGTTGGTAGTTCTCACTCAGCTGAATAAATGATCCTTTCGAGCACAGTCCAAGCCTTTGGGTTCCTTTCCCTGCCACTGTCTTCTCACAGAAGTAGCCTCGCCCTGAGATTGCTGTTACTTGTTCTCACACACATTTGTTTCCATCTCCTTTTGTTTACAGTGCTAGGTGTTAATATTCTGGTCCTGCCCCACTGTGGCCTGATGTGGCAGCCTCTTCTTAAGGAAAAACTCTGCCCCTTTCTCCCTCTCTCCCTCCACTCCCATGAGGTGTGCATCCCTGGACACACACTCTCTCACTCTCTCTCTCTCTCTCTCTCTGTCTCTCTCTGTCTCTCTGTCTCTCTCTCTCCCTCCTTTCTTATCTTCTCTTTGTCTTTCTATTATAATAGGCCATGCCCGCATGGAGGCGGCCTCTGGGCTGTGAACGTCCACCCGCTGCCATGCCCGCATGGAGTTAGTTGCCCACCAGTCATTCCCCCCACCACATCTTCCCAGCATGCCTGTATGGTTCCCTGCATGCACGGGATACCCTTGGGAGGGGAGGTCCCCCCTGCCCCTCGTAATAATTCATATAGAGATCAACTCTAGGCCTTTACACACTTCAGTTAGTACTTTACCACCAAGCCACCTCCCAGTCCCACTCAGTCCAGTTTAAAATTCCTAAGCCATAAGTAGTAATGGGTTTGCATACCTTTAAGTGTTTTGTGTGTGACACCATGTAGTGGCTCATATCTTCTGTATTTTGCTCTTACTGATCCATGAGAGTCATCCATTCTAGTACCTCCAGCTCTAGTTCACTAATTTTGGTAGCAATATAGTATTCTATCTTAGGGTTATAATTTAATACTGGACAGTCATATTGTTTGCAATTTTTCATTACTATAGGTGGCACAAGTAACATTTCATACATTTGTGCACATGTGTAACAGCTTCTTTATAGACAGAATGTTTTGTTATGGTCTATGATAACAAGTTAATACTGAAGCATGGCTGCTCCATACACGTCCATATGGTCCCATTACAGAAAATGAAACCATTTCAAGGACACACACCTGCCTCTCTGAGAACCACACATTCTTATCTGTTCTCTTCTATCTCATTGAAAATATTGCTCTGAAGATACCTTGGTCTCAGCAACTAAACTGATTTCTTGACCAATGAGATATCAGCTCCTTCCTTCCTGTTGTCTTCTTTAAAAAAAAAAAAAATGCAATTAGATGATTGTCTCTGGGAGAGGGGGCTGAAAGACTATAAGAGCCGAGGATCAGGGAGTTGGCTGTGAGGCTGTGTCTCCTAGGATGTCAGAGCTTACACATAAAGTCTCACCAGCATCACTGACCAAACCTGAGCTGAAGAAGGACAACAGCAGACATGCCAGAGTAGACATACCATGAGTCCTCAGCCCTACACGAAAAACGATAGGCAGCCAAGGAGGGCTGGGGTGGGAGAAGAGAGCAGAGAGGCCCCTTCTTCTCCGTCTGTGGAGAGCAGCACAGAACACTGGACGGCCGGGAGATGCAGAACTGTTGTGTCAGTTGTCTTGAAAGTCCACGGAGAGCTGACATGCTTTTTGCTAGGTTTCTTCCTATCTATCTTAGTTTTTGTTAATATAATAACATGTTGGTTAAGAATTTGATTTGTTACTGTTGGTAGCATGTGGAACCATTGTTGACTTTGGTCTATTGATTTTATCTATAGCAATCTTGCTCTGAACACTCATTCTAGTAATATGTCTGTGAATTATCTAAATGGGTGTTCCATTTCGATTTTTTCGGTTGTTAGTTTTTTCTAAACAAATAACAGCAGTTTCCTACCAACCATTCTATATTCGCTGTGTGTTTGAATGTTTGGAGACCTTGTCACCAGTGTGGAAGGCTGGAGAGGCAGGGGAGAAAGGAGTGAGGAGGCAAATCAAATGAATTCCTTTGTAGCAGAGGCTTGGAGGAGCCTGTTGCCCTCTGTCATGTGCGGACATGTCGAAGGTGCCATCAGGTAAAGGGTCCTTACCGGACGCTGAATGTGATGACTCTGTGTTTGACTGAGCTAGAAGAGCCTTGAGACTAGGCTGAAGCGGAGTACAAGGGAGGTCTTGGATTGTTGCCAGTTTTAAAGAAAATGTATCACCAGCTACGTTCGTTAGCTGCCTTTTATCAACCTGAAGAACCTGTGACTGTTGTATGCATGTGAGTGTGTGGTGCTGAGCCCATATGTGTGCACGCAGAGCAGGGCAGGACTTGGAGCGTCATGCACTTAACACTGCCATTGTATCGCCTCTAGACAAGAGATATGGATGTGCACAGCCACTTGGTCACCTCAAGACAGGAAATCCAGATGTGCGCAGCCACTGTATTGACTTGAGACAGAGATATGGATGTGCACAGCCACTGTATTGCCTTGAGACAGAGATATGGATGTGTACACCCATGCCAGCTCTTTACATGTGGGCTGGGGATTCAGACTCATAGGGCAAGAATTCACCTCGTCTCCAGCCTAAGAAATTGTCTTCTATTTTTAATTTGCTTTAAGTTTATACTATGAATGATAATTGAATTTTATTAAAATATTTTCTGTAACTCCTACATAGGTCATATTAGATTCCATTCTTAAATCCACAGAGCTTTCAAAATAATTTCCAAGAGCCTTAGGTCATTTTAGCATCTTGCTTACATAGTCTGGCCTGTAGTTTGTGCACAGTCCTGAAGGCATTTGCTGAGGTTGTTTGTAATGTTTATATCTACAATACTTGAGATGACCTGCAATTCCTTTTCCTCTTCCTTTTCTGGCACTCTTTCTGTGATGCCCCAGAGGAGATTACAAAGGGCCTCTCATTTGCATATCCTCTGATTTCCTGCTTTGCTTTCCTCCTTAGAATCTCCAGATATGAGGTAAAGATATTGCCTTCCTTGGACACGTGGTGAAGGTTAATTGGGAAGTTGGCTGGGTGATGTTGACTTTGACTGGGCAGTCTTCGCTGTCTTGGTAGTTTCTCTTAATCTTAGGATAATTGTTGTCCTGCTTGTTTTTATTTTGGTCACCCAATATGTATTTCTGCCCCATCCCCAGCTCCTGGATTATATCTTTAATTTTTGAAATATATGATTTTCTTATTCAGTTTATTATAGCTGTCTTTTCTAATTTAATTGCTTTGTGTCCAATGAATGTGGATTGGTTCTTTGAAGTTTGTTATATTGCCTAGCAGGTCATCAATATTTGTCTAGAGCATGGTTAATATTTTGAAGTTATATTCTAGAAAATAAAACTTTGAAATCGATATTTCTTCCTGACAACTTGTTCCTTTCCTCACTATGTATTAGAGCTCTTGATTACTTACAACTTTACTGAGCAGTTTTGTAGAAGCATGTGTTGTATGTGTCCTCAGATCTTCAACCCAAATATACACAGTACTCAAAAGCAGCATTTGGGGCTGTGTTCTCCAGCTTAAATACAAATTCTCAGACTGTGTTCGGTTTTTGAGGAGCTGTGCCGAGAACTCAGCGTTCCTTCTGTGTTGGCCCTCCCCCAAGCTCCTGAGCGTGCTCTAGTGACCATGGAACTTCAGGCAAGCCCGTACTGAGCCAGCCAGTCTCCAAAGTGACAGGCCAGTGCTCTGCACAAATGAAACATTGCTCTGCCTTCCCAAGGGATGGGTGGGACTCGAGCACTGAGAGCCTAAGCTGCGTGTTAGTGGAATAGATACGTTCTGCAGAAACTGTCTGCACTTCCATCTACTATTAACCAAATGTAGTAAAAGGAGTGTAGCCACGAGTTCATGGAGCTGTGTTCTATGCTATCACTGAGCCTGGCTCAGAGAGGCTGCCTGTGCCCTGCCAAATGGTGCAGTGGGAAGGAGGAGAAACCGGGCAACCCTCTGAAATGGATAAAGGAAGTTTCAAAGTAAGAGCCATGTCAATAGTCCGTATTTTGCTTTACTTATTGAATTTTTCCTGTTCTCATTTTGCAGGCTGGTAGGGGAGGGGGAGTTGTGTCCCAGCATAGGTGTGGAGGCCAGAGAACAATTTGGCAAGAGTCAGCTCTCTCCTAACATCATATTGGTCTCAGAGCACCAGGTCATCAGGCTTGGTGGCAAGCAGCCCTACCCACTGAACTCTCTCCAGCTCTGCTTTATTCATTGCACATTACACAGATACACAGAATGAGTGGTCACTGCTTGGAGGCCATTCTTATAGACAGGAAAGGAGCCTCCATAGCATACTGCATCCTTCATGTTCCCATAGTGCCAAGGACTTTCCTCTAAACTTAGCTGAGTTATAATCTAGATGCAATGAAATATACCATCTTAGCTGTATAATTCAACTTGTTTTTATTTTAATGTAACTGCCAACCGGAACAAGATGTCTGAAATGTTTCTATTGTTCCAGAAAGTTCTCCTGCATCCCTTTTCTAGTCAGTCCTGTCCCTATCCCAAAGGTACTCTGATGTCTGTCTCTGGATGGTTTTGTCTACATTTGTACTTTACATAAAGTGTGTACAGCCACATAGCATGTCATAGCAGGGATGCATGCTTGGAAATGTAGTGTTAGGTGGTTTTGTTGTTGGATTGACATATAGACTTCATGTAAGTCTGGGTGGTGTGGCCTGCACTCATCTAGATTATACTGTGTGTTTAGTCATTAGCTGTGAGGCCATTGTGTAGCACATGAGTATATAAACATAGATTCTTCCCTGCATTTACTATGTTTTGATAGTCATCAGTTTGCTATGTTTATCACCATTTTGTCAATTGCTGGGTTGGAGTTCATTGGAGAAAAGCTGTCATAGCATTTGCTTGCTCGTTTTCCAATCTTCTTTCTACTTTTGACCTGCATAAAGTCACTATGGATGGTCTTGTTATATTTATCTGTTTATTTGAATGGGCCTAAAGCTATATTTCTTCTTGGTAGAAACAAAGGAATGTCATGTAAATGTCTGAATTTATCAGAAACTTACTTTATTGGAAATGCTAAATTCATCAGAGACAGTTGGCACTGAGCATCTGTGTAGTTCACTTACGCCCTTCTGATTGTTTTAGATTTGCATTTCCTTGATGGGGGAAGGCACTGAGTGTCTTTCTCATCTGTCATCTGCGATGAAGCATGGGTCTAGACTATTGCTGTGAAAAGTCATATGATGTCCTAGATTTAACCCTTTGGTCAGTCGGTTGGTCTCTCTGTCTGTTTCTGTGTGTGTGTGTGTGCGCGCCACCTTTAGTTAACTTTTTATGTGCTATAAGATAGTAGATGATAGTTTATTTTATCCACATATGGATATCTATTTTCTTGGCCATGTTTTATTAAAAAGACCTATGTCCCCACTAAACTGAATTGTTGTGTTTGTCAAAGTAAGTGATAATTAGACATGAATTTTTCTAGACCTGCTCTTCTCTTCCTAGCACTGTGCCTCAGCCATTCTCTCCTGGATCATAGTTTATGATGCTGTGGAATTTCAGTACATTTGCTTTGTATAATTGTCCTTTTAGTGCATGAGAATGTTGTATGAAGGGCGTGGGGAAGTAACCCACAGATTCCTTCAGTTGCCGCTAACACTTCTCTGGGATAGACTGCTCCATCACGGATTCGCCATCTTCATTTTTTCTAGGTGCTCCATAGATTTTAAAATAATGGTAATTTTTATTAAATCTAGTATCTTTGTTTCCAGAATCTGCATGTCTTTCATTAATTATGGGAACATTCCGTATCTGCATTTTCATAAAAATTGCCTTCAATTTTCTCTTTCTACTAAACCCCTCAGGATATGATGCAAGCCATCTTATTATATTGCTTATTTCTTAATCTCTCTTTAATTATTTCCATCATTCTAATTTCTCCCAGTTGCATCTTTGCCTTCTTATTACTTTTCTACTTCTACCTTGAAATTGATTCTTTAAAATAAAACCCAACTCTTATTTAATCTGATTTTCAGTCTTTTAACTGTTGAGTTTTCAGTAATTGTCTTTTTTTTCCTTCTAGAAGTTGTACATCATGTTTTCCATAGTCTCTAAAGCTTGCTCACCCCAGTGCCGTGTTTTCCTTCCGTCTCTGTAATTTTTAGGTGTAGATGTCTGCAGTCTGCACGGAGGTTACTCTCTCCTCCAGTGCCGTGTTTTCCTTCCGTCTCTGTAATTTTTAGGTGTAGATGTCTGCAGTCTGCACGGAGGTTACTCTCTCCTCCAGTGCCGTGTTTTCCTTCCATCTCTGTAATTTTCAGGTGTAGATGTCTGCAGTCTGCACGGAGGTTACTCTCTCCTCCGCTGCCTTAGCACTTCTTCACTTGATGACTTGGCACTTCAGCGCATCCTTCCTCATTAGATTTTTCTGTAGAAGTTAGTAGTTTGGGATGGTTGGAAGGCTGGGAAACCGGTTGAGTTTGTGTCTTCCAGACAGTTTTGCTGGGAGGCTGAGAGGCGTGTAGATCAGGCTCCACTTTCGTTAGGTATTTTTGATTTTATTTTATTTTTTTATATCTAGCTTGTGATGTAAATTTCAGGTACACATTCAATACAGGAAGACCATTGACTATGACATGGCGGAGCTGAGTCCTTTTAATCATAGCTGTTTAAGTAGTGCTTCTAGAGTGTAGGGTGGGACTCTCCCTAGTTAGCACCTGCTTTCTAATCTGGGTTTTAATGCCTCCTTAGGTTTTCTTTGGTGAAATTACAACAGTATATAGATGAAAATCAGATCAGAAAAGCTGCATGGAGCTAGATTGATTGATAGCAATTGCCATAGAAAGAGTAGGAAACTAGAAAAGCAGGTAAGAGTATTAATACCTTGCAGAAACCTGAGCAGATCCTGGCTGTTTTCATTGTCATTTAAAGAAACGTGTGGTTAGAGTGGTCTACATGACGGCTTAGTAGTTACTGTCCTTGGATAACACGTGTGTCTGTGCTTCAGAGTGCCGGCTGTAACAGGTAGTTTGGAATTAATTTAGTCTTTTAATGAAAAGGAGTATAGTTTTCTCTTTCCTGTTCTCAAACATGCTCAATAAGCCCACTTATCACTTTCCAAATGTATGTATATTGTACCCTGATTTTTATAATGAAAACAAGAGTGAAGATGGTTTTCTTCCAGTCCTCTGTGTCCTGTTTGCTGCCTTACTACACCCTGTGTCTTCACCTTGCTGCTTCCTTATTCCTCTATAGAAAGAGCCCCTAAGAATAGCCTGAGTTATAGACGGTCTGTACAGGCAGATTGCTGAGTTGTGAGTAATAGATGTTCTATACAGGCAGATTGCTGAGTCATGAGTAATAGACATTCTATACAGGCAGATTGCTGAGTCATGAGTAATAGACATTCTATACAGGCAGATTGCTGAGTTGTGAGTAATAGACATTCTATACAGGCAGATTGCTGAGTCATGAGTAATAGACATTCTATACAGGCAGATTGCTGAGTCATGAGTAATAGACATTCTATACAGGCAGATTGCTGAGTCATGAGTAATAGATGTTCTATACAGGCAGATTGCTGAGTCATGAGTAATAGATGCTCTATGCAGGCAGATTGCTGAGTCATGAGTAATAGATGTTCTATACAGGCAGATTGCTGAGTCATGAGTAATAGACATTCTATACAGGCAGATTGCTGAGTCATGAGTAATAGATGCTCTATGCAGGCAGATTGCTGAGTCATGAGTAATACATGTTCTATACAGGCAGATTGCTGAATCACGAGTAATAGATGTTCTATACAGGCAGATTGCTGAGTCATCTAGTTCTGTTACAAAGGGAATATGGAGAACAGTGTTGAGCAGAGGAGACAGGTTCTTCATATGCAAAGTCATTCTTTGGAAAAAAAAGGAATTCTAATCCTCATCAGTCAGAGTTCATAAATTTATTCAGCTTTATTTTTAACAGGATTATATTTTGAAATGATGTTAAATGCTTTAAATCATACTTTTAGAAATCTGTTTAATGCGATTTTCAGTAATGTTTCAAGTGCAGTAAACTTAAGGTGATGAGCAGATAAATAATGTGACCTGTAAATATTTCTGTAGGTATGAACATTTTCTTTTCATGCTTATATATATTAATTTTCTAGCTGTTCTAGAATAGTCTGTCTGCCTGTGAAATAGTTACCTCCAGAAGAGATATGATGGGACTGTTGAATCTGTGACAATAAAATGAATTTGTTGGCTTTTCCTTAAAGAGATAAGGCTTGAGCATCCTTACAGACTTCTAACCCCCTTGCTCCTTCCTCTGTCATTCCAAAATACTTACATCATAGTTTGGTGCCAAGCAGATGGATGGATTTGTGTCCTACCATCAGAATAACTTACTAGGAAAGCTCAGCTTAGAGTCTGCTACCTCATTGTAGTCTTGGTCTGGTTTCTGAAGGTGAAGGCAAGATATTTATTGAAGTCCACCCCAGGAAATCCAATACCAAATGGTTAGCCCTGAAGTCATATATAAACAAGTAATATTAGAGCAACTGAGTCGGTTATGTTTTTATGTGTTTAGAATATACATATGTAACAACAATCAAAAAAAAGAGGCCATGAATTTGAGGGGGTCCATGGGAAGTGTTGAAGTGAGGAAAGGGAAGGGGGAAATGTTGTAATGACATTTAAATTTCAAAAAACTAAAAAATAAATAAACTTTAAACAATAATAACAAAACCTACAAATCTTAAAAAGAAAACTACAGACCTTTAAAAAGAGAAAATCAGGCCTTCAGGGGCTGGAGGGATGGCTCTGTGGTTCAGAGCATTGGCTGCTCTGCTAGAGGACTGGGCTTGGCTTCCCAGCACCCACAGCTGCTCACAGCTGGCTGTAACTTTAGCTTAGTGATGCAACACTTTTTCCTGGCCTCCAGGGGCATGAGGCATGCACCTGGTGTGTGGACATACATGAAGGTAAAACACATACACATAAAATAGGTACATTTAAAAATTACTCTATAAAAATAAGGCCTTAATGTAGGCCTTAAATGCTCAATTAAAATTGATACATTTGTGATAGAACGGATTTGGATTGTTGAACACAGCCACATGAGGTTTTCAAAGTTAGTCTTGGAGCATTGTGTTGAACCTCAGTTGTCTGGCCTGCGTGTTTGTTTTCTGGCATTGGAACTAGCTCATTTGCCTATTAGTTGAGGATTCAGGTGTCAATAGCAAAGCTGCCCGAGTGCAGTAACTTTTCTCTCAATGGTCAGGTGATCTGTTCCATTTGTCTCTGGAGCTGCCTTGCCCAGGACCCTCTGCTTGTCTGAGGGAGGCTGCGTTCGATTGCCCTCGGCCCCTGCCATGTGGGCATGACTGGGTTCCTCTTTGCCTCTCTGGGTGGTGAATCCTACTAGTTGGGTCTTACAGAGCTTCCGTTAGAAGGGCCATATTTTAGTACTTTTTAACATCTTTTCTATAAGAAACTCATGTTTAGATAATTGATTGATATGACAGATGTTTTATCTGTTGTAATGGTAGAATTTTGTTTTGAAAATATATCTTAAAATCTTTAGGAAAATTAAAAAATAATTATTTTTCCCTTGATGTTAAATTTGGGACAACAAAAATATTGTAGGAAATTATTCTGCTTTTTGAAGTCCTGGAAAGGCTAGCTACAGAAGTGGTTATTGAGATGTATGTAAACTAAATTGGGATTTTTAGTTTTCATTTTTTTATATTTTTTATAACTATCAAGAAATGACTGTTAATGATTTTGAAAAATTGGTAGACTTCTGCTAAAATTGATTTCGTAAAAGAAGATAAATACAGAAGCATTACAATTTTGTCAAAAAGAACTTAATATGTCCCTAAAAATAATTTGAGTTTGTACTTTAATTGTAAAACAATCATGTCTTGAAAGGAGTGTGTCAGCTTTGCCTGTGGCATGGGAGAGACCATGAGACTGTAGTCTGTAAAAGTGTGCTCTGACTCAGGAGATAGATGCAGGCCACTGCCTCCATCCCCAGCCCGGGCCCGTGTGCGAGTGTGTGTGTGTGTGCCCTCCCCAGCCAGCAGTCAGCGGTGTGTGTGCCCCCCCAGCCGGGGGCCAGCGGTGTGTGTGTGTCCTCCCCCCCCAGCCAGGGGCCAGCGGTGTGTGTGTCCTCCCCCCCGCAGCCGGGAGCCAGCAGTGTGTGTGTCCCCCCCAGCCGGGGGCCAGCGGTGTGTGTATCCTCCCCTCCCTCCCCACCCCCCCACCCCCACCCCACCCCCCGGCCAGGAGCCAGCAGTGTGTGTGCCCTCCTCCCCCCAGCCGGGGACCAGCAGTGTGTGTGCCCTCCCCCCCCTCCCAGCTGGGGACCAGCAGTGTGTGTGCCCCCCCAGCAGGGGGCCAGCAGTGCTCTTGCCCAGAAGTACCTCAGATGGAGCTCAGGAGGAATTGGGAATAAGAGACCAGAGAGAGGGCTTTCAGGTCAGCCTTGACTTTGTTTCTGGAGAGAGAAGAAGCAGCAGCCATTTCCTGAGGGAACAGGGTCCTGGAGTGAAATCTGCACTCCTCCTCCAGTGTGGGGAAGTCAGAAAGAAGTGGCTTACAGTTTGCCGGTTTACAGGGTTCATCACTCACAACTGGGCTGGGGCGGGGTGTGGGGGTGGTTAGTCTGTCGTCCTGTTTTCTATAGACTCATACCTTGACCATGGCAAAGTCTAGACACCACGCCTCACCTTTGTGAATCAGGGTTTCCAGGGAGGTTTGAGAATGATAGTTACTATAGAAGGAAGATGCTGTACTGGAAATGAAACATTTACATGGGAAGTGTCCGAGCGTGAAGTCCGGGATGCCCTGGCTCAGCCTCCGGGGCTGTGTGGCCATCCTGCCGGCCACCCCCGCCCTGTACCTACAGCAGCCTCAGCCGCTCCTTCTCTGGACTAAGTCAAATTGCCGCACTTCCTCTGCGGAGTCCATGCCTCTAGTTAGTCATGCTTTTCGGAAGCTCCTTTGTTTGTTTTTTTCCTAATGAAATTGGGTGTGTTTATTTTGTAATTGTTTTTTAGTCATCTGAGCCTAAATATTTCAGTATTGACTAAGGGCAACTTTTGAAAATACTACAGAAATGCTTTTAGCACATGTGTGAGTATACAGTCTAAACCTTCAGTTTATCCCTAGATCAGGAGCTGACCTTATCATGCCCTCCAGTGACACTATGATCTGCTTTTAGTTTAGGGGCGATTGTTCCTGTATTGGGTCTTTATAACTGGATGGTCTGTTTCCAACAGTTTGAGAATAATGAGGCAAATCACTTTGAAATTTGTTCCATTGTTTGGAAAGCTTTTGAATGTCTCCCTTTGAAAAGTGACTTTGAACAAGCCCTGATCACCCCGCTATGCTACAGTAAATGCTGAAGTAGCAACCTGGCATCCTTCCCGAAAGCACGCCTAAGGAGGCTCGCCGCCGCCGCCGCTGCCGCAGTGTTCCTGCTCCTCCACTGCTTTTTACCTTGCTAGCGCTGGTGCAGCCTGTTCTGCGGATGTGCTCAAACCCTCCCACTCGCTCTGCAGCAGAGAAGAATGGATCTCCGAGTCCACTAGAAATGAACGGTGTAGCGAGGTTGCGGGCGGGGGAGCATGAATGTCTTCCAGCAGCTGAACAGGAAAGCATATTAATACAGTATTTCTTTCCTTCAACTGATAAATTTTTTGCTTTCTGTTTTCTTCTAGAGAGATGTGGATAATTTGCCCTGCCTCCAACGCCTCTTTCTCAGCTTCAACAATATATCTAGGTATGTGGGAACTCCCAACTCGTCATTAATAGATAACTTGTCTGTGTGGGCTCTCCTGCTTTGAGATAGTCAATGCCGGCGGAGAGTTTGACTGTCCTGAAAGATTTTCCATTTGAAAATGGGAGGACCGCCCGTGACAAAGTTCTTTGTTGGGAAAAGGAAGCGCTTGTGTCTTCTGCCTCTGTTGTTAAAGATGATGCAATTAGCAGAGCATGGCCTTTCTGTAGTGTGCTGGTGGGCTGCCTGAGCTGTCAGTGTGGATTTGCCGGCCTTTGTCTGACAGCCGCTGCCTTAGTCAATCGAATTAGTTTCTTTCATAAATTATCATCTGCAATCCGTACAGCCACTGAGCAGTTTTAGTAAAGCAGGCTATATTTGTCACTGAGCTGCATGGGAATTAGGCCGTGCCAGCCTTCCAAGTGATTCTGCTTTGAGTGAATCTGCTAAGAGAATTATTAGAACATATGAGCGCACACAGTTTGCTTGCCATCCTTGTCCTTATATCATGATGTCTTGTTCGGTGTGAGTGTGGGAGCTTACAGAACTGAAACAGAGGCAGAGGCCGACTGTCCAGTGCAGAAAGACCTCGCACTTCCCTAGTCTTTCTTCTCCTTCCCTCCATCTTTGTTGGGGCTTGACTTCTCCACTTCTTAGTTTCTCTTCAAGGCTGGTCTCTGGACTTGAATTTGAGCAAGGGGAATCATTAAGTTTAAAAGCACACTCTTCCTGGACTCTAGGTCTCTGCTTCTGAGGACTAGAAACCATGGAGTTCTGTGTGTGCTCTGTGCCTCTTTCTGTTCACCCCTCACCCCCAGTTTAACCTCATCTCCCTATCCTGAAGAGGGTGAGCACTTTAGAGAGATGCTGTTTCAGAGGAAATGCCCTGCAATCTTCCTCCTCCTCCATAGAAAAGCTTGAAAGTTTTCTGAAGACTTTCAGTGTCCCTCTCTGTCTGCATGTACTTTTCTAGCTGCCCTCTGCTGTGTGTGTGTGTGTGTGTGTGTGTGTGTGTGTGTGTGTGTGTGTGTGTGTGTGTGTCTATAAAAGTTTTTTGTCAGCATTGGTTTTCTTCAGGGGATTTCTGTCTAAAGACTGTCAAAGCTCTAGCACAGTGGTTCTCAACCTTCCTAATGCTGCGACCCTTTAATACAGTCCCTCATGTTGTGGGGACCCCAACCATAAAATATTTTCACTGCTACTTCATAACTGCAGTTTTGCTACTGTTATGAATTATAGTGTAAATATCTGGTATGCAACCCAAAGGGGTCTCGATCACTCCTCTAAGGACCATAGTCACTGTTTAAGCTGCTGCAAACCCTTAGATTTCCCCAGTCTGCGGTGAACTTGTTTCTTCTTGTTTGTGTGAGCAACTGAGGAGATATGTATTTGCTTATACATAGATTATGCTACTCCCAGGCCCCAGGGCACCAGCTCTCTGAACTCCAAAACTTTGGGCTTGTAAAGAGTTGGCTTTGGTTGCTTATATACTAGAGAACTTTCTTTCAAAATCCAGAAGGGAGGTTCACCCAGCCAGAAAAATAAGATTAATGGGATTTTTTTTTTTTCTGAAAAAGCATGTTTTTCTAAGAAACTGAGAAATAAGTGAGGCAACATTTCAAGGCTTTTGTTCTCCCTGTGACTGCTTTCTCTGTGTTTCTCCATGGGCTAAGCTTTAGATTTGCTTAGTGTTTCCACCTGATCTGTGTTGGGGGCGGAGTGGATCTGATGCTCTGTGTTGATATCTATGCCCAGAGGTTCTGTATCATGATCTGTTGCTCTGTGTTGATATATCTATGGCCCAGAGGTTCTGTGTCATGATCTATTACTCTGTGTTATTATCTATGGCCCAGAGGTTCTGTTTCATGATCTGTTGCTCTGTGTTGTTATCTATGCCCAGAGGTTCTGTATCATGATCTATTACTCTGTGTTGAGAGGTTTTATATCATGATCTGTTGCTCTGTATTGATATCTATGGCCCAGAGGTTCTGTGTCATGATCTATTACTCTGTGTTGTTATCTATGCCCAGAGGTTCCGTATCATGATCTGTTGCTCTGTGTTGTTGTTATCTATGGCCCAGAGGTTTTGTATTGTATGTTGTGCTGTGTTGATATCTATGCCCAGAGGTTTTGTATCATGATCTGTGCTCTGTGTTGATATCTATGCCCAGAGGTTTTGTATCATGATCTGTGCTCTGTGTTGATATCTCTGCCCAGAGGTTTTGTATCATTATCTGTTGTTCTGTGTTGATATCTATGGCCCAGAGGTTCTGTATCATGATCTATTACTCTGTGTTGTTATCTATGCCCAGAGGTTTTATATCATGATCTATTACTCTGCGTTGATATCTATGGCCCAGAGGTTCTGTATCATGGGTGCATACACTGGGTCTGGGGAAAAAAAATCTCTTGGAGAGCAAGCCTTGAAAACACTTGTGTAAACTTTACTTAAGATGCATGTATGTCAGTTAGCTATGCTACAGACCACTAGAGATCACCTTCAGTGATAACTCAGTGCATTTCTGGACTCCATGTTCTGGTGAATGGAGTTGCCAGGCTTTACAGTCCAGTGCTCCTGGATAGCAGAGGTCACGGAGGGAAGAAGCAATGCTAAAGCACGTATCATAGGAGCTTCTAGTGCTCCCTGTAGAGATGCCGACTGCGTCTGGCAAATGAAAATATCCAGCACATGGCCGTTTAGAGGAAAAAGTCTATTGACCCTTTCTATTGTAGGACTTCTTAGGTTTTCACCAAGTTGTTGGATTCTTTTTTTTTTTTTTTTGGTTTTTCGAGACAGGGTTTCTCTTGTGTAGCTTTGCGCCTTTCCTAGAACTCACTTGGTAGCCCAGGCTAGCCTCGAACTCACAGAGATCCGCCTGGCTCTGCCTCCCGAGTGCTGGGATTAAAGGCGTGCGCCACCACGGCCCGGCTAAGTTGTTGGATTCTTAATGATTCATTTACATCAACACTTAAACACCTTGTGGAAACACAGAAAGTTCCAAAGTGAGATTTCACTATGGAATTCAGAGATAGATTTATGTGGTGGTTTGAATAAGAATGGCCCTCGGGGGTTGGGGATTGGGCTCAGTGGTAGAGTGCTTGCCTAGCAAGCGCAAGGCCCTGGGTTCGGTCCTCAGCTCCCAATTTAAAAAAAAGAAAAAGCTTTTGCCAGGTGGTGGTGGCACACGCCTTTAATCCCGGCACTCTCGATCTCTGTGAGTTTGAGGCCAGCCTGGGCTACAGAGTGAGTTCCAGGACAGGCTCCAAAGCTACAGAGAAACGCTGTATCGAAAAACAAAAACAAAACAAACAAACAAACAAACAAACAAACAAAAAGAATGGCCCTCATAGGCTCATATATATGAATGCTTAGGGTGTGACATTAGGAGGTGTGGCTTTGTTGGGCTGGGTGTGGCCTTGTTGGAGGAAGTGTGTCACTGGGGTTGGCCTTTGGGGTTTCAGAACCCCAAGCCAGGCTCTCTTCCTCCTGCCTGCCGATCTGGATATAGAGCTCTCAGGGACTTCTCCAGCACTGTGTCTGCCTGCATACAGCTGTGCTTCTCATCATGATGACAATGGACTAAACCTCTGAATATAAGCAAGCCCTAATTAAATGTTTTCTTTTATAAGAGTTGCTATGGTCATGGCATCTCTTCAAAGCAATAAGACAATGACTAAGACAATTTATTTATTCAACACAAGCTTTTTTAAAGGCTGTGTGAATGCAGATGGTAAATTCAGGAGCTCTGTATGTGGAGGATGCTGTCCCAAGGGAGCATATCTGATCTGTAGTTGGACTTTCTTTGGGATGATGTGCTCATACAGGAAGGAAACTTGCCTCTTGAGAGTAGAGGATTCCTATTGACCTCGGCCATCAGAACATACCTAGAACCCTGCCCTTGTAACCTCAGGACATAACTAGAACCCTGCCCTGGTGACCTCAGGACATAACTAGAACCCTGCCCTGGTGACCTCAGCCATCAGAAAATACTAACCCTGCCCTGGTGACCCGCCATAAGGACATACCTACTACAACCTTGCCCTGGAGACCTTGGCCATAAGGATGTACCTATAACCTTGCCCTGGTGACCTCCACCCTCAGAATATACCTAGAACCCTTCCCTTGACCTCTGTTTCCTGAGCTCAGTTCAGATAGTATATTCTCTCCAGCCCTTCTGCTTGCCCGGACGACCTACTCATGTCTGCTCCCAGAACTTGCTGTCGCTGTTCTAAGCAATCTCCTGAGGCTCCGATGATGACTCTTGCAATGTAATGCTGTTTTTAGAATGTGAATATCAGTAGTGTGGGGTGTGTCCATGTTGTTTTGCAGCCAGTCTCAAGGGCTCTTTTATCTTGCAAACCTAGAGCTGTCTACTCACTAAATAAGTCTGCATTACTCCCTACCCTCAGCTACTAGTGACCTCCATTCTACTTTCTGTCTCTGAATTTGATTGCTGCAGGGGGATCCTTCACAGGAATGAAATCCTACAATGTTTGTATTTTTATATGCAGCCCATTTTACATAGCATAATATGCTCAAGGTTCATCTATGTTGCTACATGTCAGAATTTCCTTCCTAAGTCTGAACACTCATGGATTCTTGAGACACACCAGAGGAGGGAACTTGGAGAAGAGGCCACACCTACCTTCTGGTTCTCATTCCCCTCCCCCAACCCCACCCCCTCAACATTTTGTTCCACCTAGCCTCCTTAAAGACACCCTATACCTCTGCTCAGTCTTTGTGTCTGCCTTCACCTTTGGCAATTACCTTTTCATTTCTTCTCCGTATCAGAATAACCAGATCATCCTATACTGCTCAGATTAAATGACACCAAGAGTTCACATGCTAAATGCAGCATTTGGAGTTACTTTTTGCAGATTCCATTTTCATAACCTCCCCCCATTCTGTTTTAACGCAGTTCAAGAACTCATTGGTAAAATAAATAATTATACCTGTGTCTTACAACCACAAGTCAGAACATATCCAGGGATGCTATAACCAGCTTAGTGCCTCAGGACCAGGAAAATAAGAGAAGAGAAAATACCAGAGTGCACCCTACACTGTGAGGAAAATGCTGTTTCATGGAATTTTTCTTTTGTTTGTGAGTGGATGTGTGTGTGTGTGTGTGTGTGTGTGTGTGTGTGTGTGTGAGAGAGAGAGAGAGAGAGAGAGAGAGAGAGAGAGAGAGAGAGAGAGAGAGAGAGAGAGAGAATTCTAGAACTGTGTACATTGGTTTATAATGGAAATGTGGAAATCTCTCACTCTGAGTTTGGTTTGAAGGTTTGAGAACTGCTGTGTTCTGAGAGCCTCCTGAGCTAGCTGTATTGCTGTTGAAGTTTGTGAGGCTTGTACTCTGATTTTAAATTATTCCCTGCTAGACTGTGAACTGGACAGTGACAAAGGAGTATGTGTGTGCTGCCCATTATTTCCTCGTCCCCAGCACCTAGCATGCTCTTTGTATGAAATTCAACTGTGTAGACAGTTGCAATCAGGCTCTACCTCCTCCAGTAGAGGGTCCAGTTCTGCTGTGACCTTGGTCATGTCATGCTGTTGCTAGGTCATTTCGATTCTGTTTGCTGTCTGGACCTGCGAGATTTAAAGCTGAAATCAGTCATGTTCTCATGGCAGATGTTTCAGGCTTCTAGGCTGATGTATTGATTTGTCAATAAGGCTGCTGCCAGAACTTCTAGATACGAGAAAATCCTACAGAAATGAAGGCTTTTGGTTATGCAGTGGAGCCTATCAAGGACAGGGTCTGCTTTGAGCTATATCTATTCAGGAACAATGGCTGTGAAGCATTTATAAAAAAAAAAATAAGGAAAATATAATGTTGCCTTTTAGTGTTCCCATGTACTGGAATTCCTAAACTGCATGGGTGATGAAACATTATTCTCTGCAAGGATGTACTTTGCAAACCTTTTTTCCTTATAAGGATAATTATTGGTGAAATTATAAAGGCCACTCCACGTAGTTAAAAGGGAGGTTTATTTTGTGGGGTAACTTATAAGTGAAGGGATAGATTACAGGGTCCGGGAAAGGTGTAGCACAGTC
The DNA here is from genome assembly GCF_049852395.1 of Peromyscus maniculatus bairdii. Classification (NCBI taxonomy): domain Eukaryota; kingdom Metazoa; phylum Chordata; class Mammalia; order Rodentia; family Cricetidae; genus Peromyscus; species Peromyscus maniculatus. The sequence goes on along the minus strand of NC_134858.1, from coordinate 57,925,381 downwards.
CGGTGGTGTTCTCTGGAGAACTCTGCTCGGTCTACCACCAGCGTCCAGGGTCCAGGAACCAAGAGAGCTGGCCCATCCATATCTCGGGTCTTCAGGGTCCTCTCATGGCCCGGCCTTGTAGGCATGACAGTTACTGAAGCCTCAGTGGGGGTTGGAACTTCCAGATCAAAGCTGGAATGGCGACCCACTACAGATAATGCTTTGGATTCAGCTTTCTCTGAATTTTACTGAAACTTTTTGTTTGTTTTGTGATTTTTTTAATTGGCTTTTTAAGACAGGGCCTTACTGAATTTACAGCAATCCCCTGCCTCATCATTCGAAGTCCTGGGAATACATATGTAAGCCACCGCACTCTGCCATTGAAACTTAAAAAAATACTTTTATTCGTGTGTGTGTGTGTGTGTGTGTGTGTGTGTGTGTGTGTGTGTGTGTGTATGTATGTCTGTATGTATGTATGTGTATGCTACATTCATGTAGGTACCCTTAGGGGCCAGAAGAAGGCATCAGATCTCCTGGAACTGGAGTTGCAAGGAGTTGTGAGCCACATAAGATGGGTGCTGGGAACTGAACTTGGATCTTTTGCAAGAGCATTTGAAGCTCTTAACCACTGAGCCACCTCTTTAGCTCAGCTTTTTCAAAACAATCACAGCATTTTCAGTGCGGTCCTTATCTTTTTTTTAAGAACATTTATTTGTTTATTTATTTATTTATTTATTTATTTATTTATTTATTTATTTATTTATTAATTATTGGGCAGGGGCATGTGCTCCAGCACCCATGAGGAAGTCAGAGGACAACTTGTTGGATTGGTTTTCTCTTTCCACCATGTGCTCTTGGGGACTGAATTCAGGGGAACCAGGTTTGGTGGCAGGTGCCTTTCTGAGCCATCTCCCAGACCCTGACATTGAAACTTTTAATCTTGGCTTCTATTTTGCTTTTTTGAGGAAGCAGTGCTGTTAGAAAGAGTCTGATGTGGCTGGAGAGACAGCATCCAGTTAAGAGCACTGGCTGCTCTTCCAGAAGACTCTGGTTCAACTCCCAGAAACCACATGGTGGCTCGCAACCATCTGTCACTTCAGTTACAGGGAATCCAACACCCTTTTCTATCTTCTGCAGGCACCAGGCATGCATGTGGTATACACACATACATGCAGGCAAAAATACCCATAAACACACACACACACACACACACACACACACACACACACACACACACACACACAAATACTTTTTCTTAAAGAGAATTATAACCATTAATGATTTCTTCTTTCTCCTATTCCTCCGTGTGTGTGTGTGTGTGTGTGTGTGTGTGTGTGTGTGTGTGTGTGTGTGTGTGTTTTGCTGGAGATGGAGCTCAGGACCTGTACATACTAAGCAAGTACAAGATTTCCCTCTGTTATGTCTACTAACATCACTGCCAAACTCCTAGAACCTTGTGGTGTAACATTGTGTTTCTATAGATGAATGAGCACCAGAAGTCAGCTTCTTTGTGTGTCTCCTGAGTCTTTTTGTATCTTGTACAAGTATAACTTGGGTGAGGTTCTCTTTGAACTATTAACAGAATGTATTTACATTGTGTCTTCTAATTCACTAAATTGTGTACAGAGCTGACTGCTAAGAAAAGTATTTAAATGACATGATGAGAGGATAGAGGTTCATTCTTTGAGTTACTGGGGAGCCCTGAAAATCAAGTGACCCCAAAATGTAGCTGTCTAGTTTGAATGGGCTGTTGAGAAGTTGAGTGTATGGTCCAATGGCTTTTCCTTACAGCAGCTTCCTCTTGCACTGTGATTTTCCTCTTTTTGGCCTCAGCAACTATCAGAAATGGTGTTTTCTGAGGACAGTGTTTGTAAGCCTTGCAATTTATTGAAGAGTCAGAGTTCATGAAGCAGATACAGAAGAAAAAGAGGGAGGGAGAGAGATGGGGGGAAGAAAGAAAGAAAGAGAGAAAGAGAGAGAGAGAGAGAGAGAGAGAGAGAGAGAGAGAGAGAGAGAGAAAGAAAGAAAGAAAGAAAGAAAGAAAGAAAGAAAGAAAGAAAGAAAGAAAGAAAGAAAGAAAGAAAGAAAAAAAGAGTGGAGAATCTGGGGACTTCCACCATGCTTCTTCATTCCCTTATGTGGTCACTGAAGGAGAGAGGCACAGAAATCTAATGTACATCTTTACGTTGTTTGCCTTATCATTACTATATGCCTTATTGTATTGTCCTATACTTTTGTCATGTCTTAACTGTACATAAAGATGTTGCCCTGGGCTGTAGTAAGGCATCTGGAGTAGTGGTATGTGGTGTACTGACCGTCCAGCTCCTCTGGAGAAAATGTGGAGGTGAATCATTCCACAGCTGTGTTTTCAGTTCAGAGACTGCCTTTCTTCTGTAGGTATTGTTAGTTGGTTGAAGATTTTTTGAGCCTTCTCAACCAGCTTATAAATAAACACATATGATTTTGAAGTCACCATGAATTTTCTAGCTCCTTTTATTTTAGTTATAAAGGTTCATTTTCATGAGTTCAAATAATTGAGTTATTTTTTTCTCAAAAGAAGCCCTCTTAAACTAAAATTAGGCAAAAGTCCTGGTTGCTGCCTGTTCACACACCTTGCATCAGGCTGTGTTCACACTTAAGAAGTTGAGAGGTTGATAGCTATTCATGGCAATGAATTAGCATAAATGTATGTATAGTTGTTTACTTAGAAAGAGGCTCTTGCTATGTAGTGTAGGCTAGTCTTGAAGTTGCTGTGTAATCAAATTGTTTAGTGTTAGGATTATAGGTATGTGCCACCATGCTGGCTTGAATTAACATTTTTTTTTTTTTTTTGGACAGGAGGCAGTACTTTTATAATTTATAACCCCAAATATATTTATAAATTAGAAATGGAAAGATCTACAAATGAAATTATGAAGGTTCACCAAAGTCATTTAATCTGTCAGTTTCTCATTCATTTTTATGTCTTAATAATATTCTATTGTATGAATAAGCCACATTTTATTTCTCTCCAGTATTTGATAGCTATTTGAGTTGTTTTAACTTTTTTACTATTAGCAACACACTGCTGTAAACCTTCATGTACATGTTTCATAGGTGCACATTTTCAGTAGTTTGAGGATTTATTCCTAAGGGTAGAATTGTTGAGTAACAGAGTAACAATGTTTTGCATTTTGACCAACCACCAAACTGTTTTGCCAAAGTGACACACCATTTTACAATCTCACCAAATCCTTGTTTTTAAGGCTCTGATTTTTGTACAAAAGCATTCAATCATTCTGTCAGACCAAACCAGGAAAAGTAAGCTATAGTTCAGAGCTGTTCTATTCCATTTACTATGCAAAGCCATTCTTGGCGTTTGCAACTCTCAGCACTTTTGAGTATTCTTACAGTGTTCACCTTTTCCTCCACCACTTTTTTCTTCTTTTTTTCTGGTTCATTTCTATCTATTACAAATGTATAAAGAATCCTCCATCAACGCTGCTGATAGCAGCAGAACCTTGAAAAATATACCTTTGGTTTGCCTCAGAAAAGGAATACATATTGCACTGTAAAGTTTATAAAATTGGCGCAAAACATTGTGATAATGTTACAATACCAGTTTTAAGAGTTCAGTGACTAATGGGGAGCCGATGGGATACATGCAGAACTGTGAAAGCAATCTCACTTAGTCAGCTGTACACGTAGACTGTAAATCTACATTCAGATCATTTCTGAACTAAGACTATCATCTCAGTTTATCTGTTGAGGTCAACCAGGAAACCCTAGAATATACCTTGATTTTTGCAAAAAACAAAATAGGGGGAGGGGTTTCTTCAGCATTTCAGTCCACGAGTAACAGTATCCTAACAGGCAAAGTGTTCTCTCACTGTCAACATAGAATGAACTGCTGCTGGAGGTCAACTTGGGCTTTAATTTGCATTAGCACTTACATGCATAGTAGTCCAAGTTGTTGACCTCATGACTTTAAAAAGTAACTCTAAAAAAGTAAAATGGCCCTTCTTGGAAGACTAAAGAAAGACATCCAGCCACAGTTGTAAAAAGTCTCATCAAAACAATATACCCTTTTATGAATTACGCCTCAATTAAAAAAAAAAAAGTAGCCCCAAATAAGAAGCAGCTCTGAAAAAGAAAATATAACTTAAGATATTTGAAAAAAAACAAGGTGAATACAGGTTCAAAAATAATTAAGATACATTTTCTTAAGGCTACCTAGAATTCGGCTTTAAAGAATTCTACCATTTCAAGTTTACCACTAGTTACTAGATACCTATTTACAAACAAGATGTTCACCTTTTTTGTTCCTTTATCAAGAGAAAAATCTACCTTCAGACTATGAGGGTGGTGATGGGGAGGGACTAGAAAACAAGATTCAAACAATCCCATGCAAATATCACATTTTTCAAATGGAAGAACTCCAAACTGCACTAGAAGTTCCAATCACTAAGACACTTTCCATTGAAATGATTGAAGTACAACTACATGACACCAAGGTTTAGGCCTAATATAGGCCTGACAACCAAGTCCTTGTTTTCTGGAAGAAAGGCCTCAAAAGTCCCACTCAATTCCACATAACAATACTTCAAAGATCAATTAGGTTTTCCTTTCCTTAATATTTTTGTTTTTGACTTCTAATCTTAAAGACTAGATTAAAACTTAGCTCATTTCCCAGAAGGCATTGCTTCCCTTTGCTCTATGAAAGAGTCCACCAAGACCTCTTCCTCAAAACCATCTAGCTCCCAGCCTCCAGCCTGTGCTTGTGATGCATCTTTCTCAACATCCTGAAAAGGTAATGTAGGTAAAATATGCTCATAAACATTAAAACTAGTTGTTAGAAAGACGTAACTAGCTTTATAATTTAAGTTTTAAAACATAAATACTTGCAACTTAATCTGCATTGACAATGATTGTCGAAGCCTAGAATTCAACATTTACAAATTCTCATTCACACACACACAAAACACACTATTATCACACAACTTGTGTCTTGAGAGAATCTTCTGCTTTTTAAATCTTTGGCCTCCCAGTCAATCCCAAGTTCAACCAACTTTTCCGAGTTCTGGTAGTTACCTGGACCACTGAGGCATTGCCACAAGACTTTTCTCTTTTGAAACATCCTTTTTCTCTATATATTAGGATAGCTACACCAGCTTGTTTCTTCTGTGGTGTATGTTGGTGTGGGATTATCTATTGCTTGATTTTTCATGGATGTGTTTAGCTTCTTTGGGTTGAATTTTCCCTTCTAGTGCTTTCTGTAGGGCTGGGTTTGTAGACAGGTATTGATTAAATCTGGTTTTATCCTGGAATATTTTGTTTACTCTGCCTATGGTGATTAAGAGTTTTGCTCGGTATAATAGTCTGGGTTGGCATCCGTGGTCTCTTAGTGTCTGCATGAGATTTGTCCATGATCTTCTAGCTTTCATAGTCTCTATTGAGTAGTCTGGTGTTATTCTGATGGGTTTACCTTTATATGTTACTTGGTCTTTTTCCTTTGCGGCTCTTAATATTTTTTCTTTGTTCTGTGTGTTTAGTGTTTTGATTATTATGTGGCGAGGGGACTTTTTTTTTTTGGATCCAGCTTATTCGGTGTTCTGTAAGCTTCTTGTATCTTCATAGGTATTTCTTTCTTTAGATTAGGAAAGTTTTCTTCTATGATTTTGTTGAATATATTTTCTGTGCCTTTGAGTTGGTATTCTTCTCCTTCTTCTATCCCTATTATTCTTAGGTTTGGTCTTTTCATGGTGTCCCAAATTTCTTGGATGTTTTGTGTTACAACATTTTTGTCTTTAGTGTTTTCTTTGACTGACGAATCTATTTTCTCTATCGTGTCTTCAGTGTCAGAGATTCTCTGTTCCATCTCTTGCAATCGGTTGGTTATGCTTGTTTCTGTAGTTCCTGTTCGTTTTGTCAGGATTTCTATTTCCAGCATTCCCTCAGCATGTGTTTTCTTTATTGTCTCAAATTCATTTTTCAGATCTTGGAATGTTTCTTTCATCTGTTTAATTGCTTTTTCTTGGCTTGATTTGATTTTTTCCCATTTTTTGTTCGTTTTTTCTTCCATTTCTTTAAGGGAGTTTTTTATTTCCTCTTTAATGGAGTTTTTCATTTCCTCTTTAAGGGAAATTTTTATTTCCTCTTTAGGAGAGTTTTTCATTTCCACTTTAAGGAAAGTTTTTATTTCCTCTTTAAGGTAGTTTTTCATTTCCTCTTTAAGGAAAGTTTTTATTTCCTCATTGAGGGAATGTTTTATTTCTTCTTTAAGGGCCTCTATCATCTTCTTAAAGTCATTTTTAGGGTTGATTTCTTCTGTTTCTTCTGTCATGGTATGTTTAGGTCTTTCAGGTGTAGAATTACTAGGTTCTGATGTTGCCATATAGGTCTTTATGTTGTTGCCTGTATTTTTGCACTGGCGTCTACTCATCTTTTCCTCTGTGCGGTGCAGGTGGTATCTGTGTCTGAGAGTGCCTCTCTTGTTCTAATTTTTAGTCTTGGTTTAGTAGGGGTTCTTGGTTAAATTGGTGCTATTGGGCTGTTTCTTCAGGGACAGCTGATTTCAGTCTGTGAATTATATACTTATGATTCTGGTGATCTGGTTTAGTGGCTGGGTAGCGTCTTCTTCTGTGTTCCCAGATCACGTTTTGTTCATTTGTCAACTCCTCAGCTGATCTTGTTTCTTCAGACTTCAAACTGTAGGCATCTGAATCCTCTCCCAGATGGGTTTCAGCTGAGCAGGGTAGTCTCACCAACACCTCCAAGTTGTTGGGTTTCACAGGATCAGCAGTTGGGCCCCGGGCTGTCCCCAGACAGAGTGCCCAGACTCGCCCTGGTTCCGACCCACGGAGATAGCCTCTTCCCCAGGTGTTGGGGCCAGGGGCGCCCCCGTTCCAAGCTGCGTCCGCCCCTCTCCGTCCCCGGGCCTGTCCACCCCTGTGGCCTGCCACCACAGGCCCACCTATGTCCACCTGTCTCGGCCGCCGGGCCCGTATGTCCCTGTCAGCTGCCGCTGGGTCTGTCTGCCTCTGCGGGAGGCCAACAGGCCTGTATGTCTCTCCTGGCTGCCACCGCGGGTCTACCTACCTCCACTTGCTACCGCTGCCGGGCCCATCCA